>NW_016107375.1:990920-1028566 GCF_001604975.1 Cebus imitator | reverse complement strand
TTTTAACTATCTTTCAAAAACTGAGTTATCTTTCAAGCTGGGCATGGTGGTGCATGCATGCCTGTAGTCCCAGCTACTCAGGAGGCTGAGGTCAGAGGTTCACTTGAGCCCAGAAGTTTGAATCTAGCCTGGACAACATAGCAAGACCCTATCTCTTAAAAAACAAAAGAATCATATTACAAAATTGTCACAGAAGAGAAGATCAGCACGTTTACATTTGCTCCCTGCAGTTTGCCAAGCAGCTAATTAGTAAAAATGCTAAATTTATGAATTGTGTGTTGTTGGTAGTATTTACCAGCTTTTTACAATTTTAAATTTGCTGCAGTTACTTTTCTGATTAAACATAAATATCCACTTTTATATCTAATTGTGTGTTTATGATTTTGTATTTTTAAGAGGCTCCCCAAACCTAGATCCAATCTGGCCCCTTTTCTGTTTCCTTCTTCATACAGTGACTGCCCCATCCCCCTGCCCTCACCCAGTGTTGACTGTGCCCTGGTTTCATGATAGTCTTTGCAGTTGAACCAGCATACTTACTGCCCGGAGCTGGAGTGTAAGCTCCCTGAAGACAGTCCCCTGATTCAGAGTACCACACACGGGGCCAGACCCACTGGAAACACTTAGTAAAGGCCTGTTAAAAGAGCATCTGAAATGAGACTGTAATTCTCTGGAACAGGTGACCTGGGAGCTGCCTCCCAGCATGTGGGTACTTCAAAAGTGGTGCACCTGCCTGCAACTTGCAGGTTTTCCCAGAAGTTTCTGCAGAAATGATGTGGTCCCCTGTTAATAGTATGATCCAGGCAGACTTCCTGGGTCACCAAGGTGAGACCTTGGTCACCAGGGCAAAAAGACCCTTCCCAAGGTCAGGATCAGACAGGGTTACTGAGCCAAGAGTTGGATTTGGACCCTAATAGAAGCAATGCTGGAGACCCCTCTTGAGTTGATCTCAGGGCCTTTTCACCACCCTCCTCCCCATGCTCACTCCCTTCTTCCATCCCCGCTGCGTGTGCTTCTTCCCTGCCTGGCCAGCCTGGCCAGTGGTCTCAGTGCCGCTCATCCAGCAGGCACCTCCTTCCTCCAGTAACCTGCGCTCCCCACCTTGCCCGGCCTCCCTTTCCTAGCCAAAACATCCATCCCTGCTTTTCCTAGGGGACACAGCCTCTGGGGAATGAAAGTAGCTGGCATTTCTTTTTTTTTTTTTTTTCGGAGTTTCACTCATGTTACCCAGGCTGGAGTGCAATGGTGCGATCTCGGCTCACCGCAACCTCCGCCTCCTGGGTTCAGGCAATTCTCCTGCCTCAGCCTCCTGAGTAGCTGGGATTACAGGCACGCACCACCATGCCCAGCTAATTTTTTGTATTTTTAGTAGAGACGGGGTTTCACCGTGTTGACCAGGATGGTCTCGATCTCTTGACCTTGTGATCCACCCGCCTCGGCCTCCCAAAGTGCTGGGATTACAGGCTTGAGCCACCGCGCCCGGCCAGTAGCTGGCATTTCTAATGGCTTTTGTAACATGCAGCCACCTGCCTTCAGTATATTCCATCTGCAGGCACCGGCCATACCAAGAGGTCCTGTCACTCAGGGGCTCTCAGATAAGTGGGGGAGGCCGTGCACCTCCATTCACACAGAGCATTCAGCAGGCGCCAAAACATTCGTCTTGCTAACAGAAGACAGTGGGCTTAGCAGGTCAATATGTTTCCTCTCCCAGGTATCGAATTGATGTGTTGACATTAACGCTGACCTTACCCAGCATTCCTCACAGCCTGTCGTAAGATTGGTCCCCATGATGCACCTAGAAAAAAGTGGATAAGTGGCCAAAGACGTTTGACAAGAGCCACACACTAAATCCCCATCAAGAAGATTCTGAGACTTTATAAATAAACCTCATTGGTTGTTGCCAGCCTGTCCGAAGAGGGTTTGGACACACATCCTATCTCCTCTGCTAGCTATTAACACCTTCTGATGTGAACTCATTTCAGGAAACACTACCTTAACTAAAAGCAGCGACTCTGTACCAGGACAGGCAGGTGGTCAAGTTCAGGAGGAGAATGGGCATCCCCCATGTTCTGCAGGGAGCTGCTTGCTGTCTACATTTAGGCTGGGCCAGCAGGAGCCTCCTCCTTCCCCAGACCTGCCCTTCCCAGGCAGACCCTGTGACAGAGACTTTTAAAACTTCAGGTGAGCTCTCTAAGGCCCATTTCATTCCCTCCCACACCATCTGTATAATGAGTCTACCCAGAGACTCCAAAATCTGTCACACTCTCCAGACCCATCTAAGTTCTTCCTCATCTTGCATCAATAGAAAAAAGCAAGACAGGCCAGGCACAGTGTCTCATGCCTGTAATCCTAGCACTTTGGGAGGCTGAGGTGGGTGCAACAGTTGAGCTCAGAAGTTCGAGACTAGCTGGCCAACATGGTGAAACCCTGTCTCTACAAAAAGTACAAAAATTAGCCAGGCTTGGTGGCACATGCCTGTAGTCCCAGCTACTTGGGAGGCTGAGGCAGGAGGAGGATCACTTGAACCCAGGAGATTAAGCCACTACACTTTAGCCTGAGTGACAAAGTGAGATCCTGTATCCAAAAAAAAAAAAAAGTGTGTATCTCTCTCTGATTTCTCTTAGTCTACTGATTGCATCACAAGAGTTGTGGGTCATATTCCAGAGCCTTCTGAGAAGGGAGAAGTCAGGGAAGTTTCCTTTTGTTCTGAGCATTCTCTGCAAATCAAACTGGGAAGAGTTTCAGTCCTGTGGAGTGGGAGCAGCTGTGAAGAGGTTGGAGTTGGAGGGGGACTTTGGGGCCTGGAGGGCTGATGGAGGACTCTGTGATGTTGGACTGTGCTGTGTCGTTACCCTCCCTGCCTCTGCAGTCTTTTCTGTGGAGTAGGGACAATGACAGCAGCCATTCTGGGAGAGCATCATGATGACCAAATGGAAGGAGACAGAGAGGGTGAGGAGCGCCCCGAGCTCATGGTCAGCACCTGGCAGGTGGTCATTATTATTACCCATTTTCAAAAGTGCTTTTGGACTCGCATTTTCTTCTTGAGGGTGGAGGTGTGGAGGGGTGCAGTAAAGCTCTGAGGCGGACCTTCAGGTTGGTCCAGGCAAGATTGGCAGCCCAAGGGGTCTGGCCCCCACACCGTAGCATGAAGAGCATGTTCAATAGAAAGCTGCACCCATACCCCACCCGGCAGGGGCTAGACTTGAACACAGACACTACCTTTGTCCTGAGATTTTTACACAGCAATTAAACTTGGAACTAATTTTCTCCTGTCTGGTGGTCAGTTCCTGAATTTCATGGCATGTCAATCATTCCTTTAGCTCAAAGTTTGTGCTCCATTCATTCACCCGATTGTAAGCGAGCACCTAACCTGTGCAGGGGTGCTCTGCGGACAGAAAACAGCTGGCTCTTGCCTTCAGGAGCCCTCACAGCTACCCCTGCTATCAAGTTATGAAGTTAGAGATGAAGGGGTCCAGGATGCTGTATGATCACAAAGTCTTGCCAGCTAAATCAGAGAGGAGGGTCCTGCAGTAATATCCGCAAATATAAAATGAAAAAGAAACACTCACCTTCAACAGCATTCTCAGGAGGTGAGCTGAGCTACTGCTGGCAAAATCCCTTGTATAGAATGGATGTCAACAGATATTCCCTCCCATCTCTAATATGCTCTCAGTTATATACCTGGCTGTATAAGGGAGCTGAGAGGAAAGTTTGCTAGGAGGGAAGAGAAAGGTTCTGCCCTCCTCAGAGGAAGAGGTGGGGGACAGAAAGGGGAGGCCTGGGGCTCGGAGATCGTCTCTGATGTCTTCTACCACATGGCCACATGGCTCACCCTTGACTCACTCTGGCCTCTGCTCAAATGTCCCCTTATCTGAGAGTCCTTTCCGGACCACCCACCCCATCACTCTCTACCTCCTTATCCTGCTTTATTTCCATTCCTTGCCCTTGTCTCCACTAGACGTTTCACACATTTGTTTGTTCAGCTGTCTTTCCTACCAAAATGTGCACTCCATGATTACAGGGACTTTGTTTTACTCACTGCTGGGATTGGATCTCAGCTCTGCCAATTATTCATTAATTTGACCTTGCTCCAGTTAGCTCCCTCTCTCTACCTGTTTCACAGGGTCATTTTGGTAATTAAATGCACTATTCATAAAGCAGTATTTGGCACAGTGCCTGGCTCATCGTAATTTCTCAATAAACGATAGCTATTATTACGATCAGTGATTTTTCAGTAAATTTTTACTTCCTATGATTCAGCCATCTGGGGAAAACCTCTGTAGCTGCTCAAGGATTTATCTCATCCTGAGGGGAGGTAGAAATAGAAACCTGTATTCATCCAGGAACCATAAAAATACTGCTTACCTTTCTAAAGCAGGCGAACTCAAGACCTCAAGGGATGCTGGTTCTCAAATACAGCTACACTTTGGAATCACTTGGGGAGTTGCAAAAAAACTCACTGATGCCTGGATCCCACCCCGTGAGATTCTGAAGTGACTGGCACAGCATTTGGCCTGAATGTCGGGATTCTTTTTAAGTTCCTCAGGTATGTCCAGCCTGTAGCAGGCCTGAGAGCCACTGCTCCAGAGTGCCACCAAATTTCCCCTTGAAAGCCAGCGTGACAGATGTCTATTTATGGCCTGACAGTTAATACATCTTACTGAAAGCAGCCATTTGCACACAGACCAGCCTATTAAAAATTAATCACCCTGCTACGGTTCCTCACTTAAAGACTGCTGTCAGTTGTCATGCAGCACCCAGGATGCTAATGCCCAACAGAGGAGAACTTGTAGCCCCTCCAACAGCAGAAGCAGATGGGGAAACTGAGGCAGAAGCAGCCCAACCAAATCATCCCTTCACCCACCTCTCAACCCAGCCCAGCCACTGGTCCTGGTGAGGATGGTGGTAATGGAGCTGCCAGTCCTGGTACATCACTGAACAAAGAGAACATGTTATTTAAGTCTTTGTAATAGCATTCAGAGTTCATGATTTGGACCCCGTAAGGATAATGTCTAAAGCTTTTATCAGATGGTGAGCTCGAGCTGAATTAGAAGACAACCACATTCAACAAAGTGCTTTTTAAAAAGAAGCCCAACTCCATTGCTCCCACTTTCCCATTATTTAAAAGTAAGGAGAAGTACATTATGCTAAGTGAAATAAGCCAGATGCAAAAGGACAAAGCCTGTATGATTCCACTTCTGTGAGTTCCCTAGAGCAGTCAAACTCGTACAGATAGAAAGTAGCATGGTGGTGGCCAGAGGCAGGGGGTAAGGGTAAAGTTACTGTTTAAGGGGGACAGACTTTCAGTTTTGCAAGATGAAAGGAGTTCTTGGCCGGGTGCAGTGGCTCTTGCCTATAATCCCAGCACTTTGAGAGGCCAAGGAGGCAGTTGGATCACTTGAGCTCAGCAATACAAGAGCAGCCTCGGCAAAATGGCAAAACCCCATCCTACAAAGAATACAAGTTAGCCAGGCATGGTGGTGCACACCTGTAGTCCCAGCTACTTCAAACACAAAGATCGCTTTAGCTTCCCGAAGAGGTCGAGACTGCAGTAAGTCATGATCACGCCACTGCACTCCAGACTTGGTGACAAAGTGAGACTCTGTCTTAAAAAAAAAGGAAAGAAAATAGTTCTGGTGGTGGATGGTGGTGATGGTTGTACAGCACTGTGAAAGCACTTAATGCCACTGAACTGTACATTTAACGGTTAAAATGGTGAATTTTATGGTATGTGTATTTTATCACAATTACATTTTTACGGCAATTTTATTATAATTTTTGTTAAGTAAAAGGAAGTGTGCACACGGGGTCTGGGGTGTCCAACAAGGGCCTGCAGGCCTGTGGGAGTTTATATGAGCTTTTGGTTGATCTCCATGGAAACCTGGGAAGAGATGGTGAATTTCTGGATCTGGCCAGGATCCCCAGAGGGTGGAGTGGGGGAGGGACAGTCCTGAATGGGGATCGGCATTTAGGGCATCTTAGAAGTTCATGAAAATTCAGTGCAGCTGATTTAGCCATACAGTTTCTTCACCCATATTTATTTTAGCTGCATAATAGAACGTGCCAGATGATTTACCAGCAATTGCCATGTGAGCCAGGCTTTGTGATGTGTTCCCTCCCTCCATTTGAGAGAGTCCCTGCTGCATGTTTTGCTGGAAATGAGTTCAATGGAATGAGTTTGCTATTTGGCTGTAGTATTATTCCTTTTTAAAAAGGTTTCTCACGTGCTTCATATGTACATTGGCACAAATAAGAATTATGCCTTCAGAGGCAGAAGACTCCAGAAGAGAGGCTGTATATGTCTGCTGTAGCAGGACCTCTGGGAGGATGTTGGTCTTCTAAATGATCTTTTGATGAGTGTCTGTAACTCAAAGAATTAACCCCTATTATAGGTCAGTCTGCTGCTCAGTTTGAGAAATCTGCCTGGCCTTTAAGTAAAGCAAATCATAATTTCCTAGAGCAGGCCAGCATCATAAAGACCATCTAGGGACTTGCTGGTCCAAGTGTGGTCCTCTGAACTGCAGCAGCATCATCGCCTTGTTTAGACTGAGAAATGGAATCTGCACTTAACCAGTCAAGGTCCTTGAGGGATCTGAGAGCACCCCAAAGTTTGAGAAGCCATGCTTTAGGGCCTCCACCAGGAAGACGGTGTTGGCACATGTCTCCTCAAGACTGTCTGTTCTGTGCTTGGACCCTCTGCCTGTCTAGACAGCCCAGGCTCCCACAGATAGCCCTGGCAGCCTTAGAGGTCGGTTTCTCTTATGTGAGAGGCAGTGGAAGCCTCTATTCAGATCAAAGGAGCTACATCTGCACAGCCTGGGGTTGAATTCCAGCTGTGCCACTTATAGCCAGTGTGAGTATGGACAGGTTGCTTACCCTCTCTGTGCCTCAGTTTCCTCTCTGTAAAATGACTATCATGAGAGTCCCTACCCCCATGGGATTGCTGGGAGGATGAAATGAGCTAATCCCTATAAAGCAGATAAAACAGTCTGAGGAGCTCAATAAATGTTAGCTGGTATTATCATGTCGCATAGATATCTGTCTCACAAATTGGCTTTCGGCCGTCCCCAGAGCCTCAGAGAACAAGGTTAGCTCCTCTTCTACATGACAGCCTTGCAAATGTCTGCAGGCAGCTCTCACGCCTGCCCCTTCTCCGTGCTCCAGACTAAAACTGCCAGGTTCTTGTGTGACAGGCCTTCGATTTCCACTGCTCCTCCTGGGAACCCAGTCCCCTGAAAGAATCACAGTCTTCAGGCCACAGCCTCACTTTTCCCCTAAGCTAAATTTTTCCTCTCCGCAGCCTGGTTTCTTTTTGGCTTGAACTAGTTTCTCCTGGATCAGACTGGGGCGCTCTGTGCATTTCTACCTCTTCCAAGGAAGTGCAGTGCCAGGGTCCTTCCTGAGCTCATTAATCCTGAGCCCTGCTCTCCAGACAGCCCAGGGAATGGGGGGAAGTGTGACAGGGGTGGAGGGGGAGCACAGAGCCTGCAGCCACTTTGCTCCACGAGTGCCCACCCACTAGTAAGACTTGGAAGGGGCCCACTACAGGGCACAGGCCTGCCCAGTGCTAATTAGAAAAGCAGAGACACACACGGCCCTCATGCAACCTACACTGAAGCTCCTTCCACACTAGGAGGGGGGTATTCACCTCCCCTGGGGAGCTCCTTCAAGATTCGGATTGGAGGACTCCAAGTCCATGGCTCTGAGTGGTCTGCATATTCACAAGCACTTCTCTCAAAGTACTTGTGAATTCACAAGCATGTCATTAGGGATGGGGGAAGGCCTTGCAGTATGTAAGTGATGGGTGCTGAAGACAGACACTCCTGACCGCTTCTCAGTTACAGCACCTTGGTGCCATCATTTTACTACTCTGTGTAGGGCCTGCATCAAATTCATGTAAAATACTAACACCATGCTGGGCACAGGGTAAGTCCCACAGAAATGTTGGCCATGATTACTTCCTGGTCCTTGCATTTTTTTTTCATATTAACATTTCATCTCTCTAACCACGTGAAATGCTGTCAGAGACTCTCATCATCCTAACCTGGAAACAGGGGCAGCCCTAAACATCGATTCAGCATGAAAGGAAAAGCAATCCTTCTCACCCTGTCTTCACCCCCACCCCAGAGCTAAAGTTGACTGGAGTTTTATTCTTGGGGAATGTTTTCTCATCTAAATTCACCATACCAGGCCAGGCACAGTGGCTCACAACTGTAATCCCAGCACTTTGGGAAACTGAGGTTTTCCAAAGGGAGGATCACTTGAGCTCAGGAGTTTGAAACCAGCCTGGGCAACATGGCAAAACCTCATCTCTACAAAAAATACAAAAATTAACTAGGTATGGTGGCATGCGCCTGTAGTCCCAGCTACTTGGAAGGCTGAGGTGGGAGGATCCACTTGAACCCAGGAGGCGGAGGTTGCAGAAAGCAGAGATGGCACCACTGTACTCCAGCCTGGGCAACAGAGCGAGACCCCGTCACAAATAAATAAATAAATAGATTCGTTATGCCCTTGAGGGATTAGTGGGCACATTATCATTAAAGGGTATAGTAGAAGGTTTATTGGATTGAGCCTTCTTGCCCAACCTTCCAACTCCCAGACACAAGAGAGCAGGTAGTGAGAGCACAGCAAGGGCAGGCACAGGAGATCAGAACTGGTGCCTACCCAGCATGGGCTCACCGGAGCAGCTCAGAGTGCCCACCCTTCTGGAGTGACTTTGATCAAGCTGTTCTGAATTCCCCAGCAGGCAGCTGGGACCAAGGGCAGCTTCCCTGCCACCTCTGCAAAGAGAATGCTCAGAGCTTTAATTATACCTTCTCTCTAGATCTGTCAGGGGCCCCTAATTACGCTCTTCACAGGGCAGCTGCTGCTAGATTATTTCCCAAACACCTTTGAAGCTTTCAAAGCCAGAACCTCCCATGGGCTGTCCATGATTCTACAGGGACAGCAAAATGGGTGGGTGGGAACAATAGCTGATGAAGGCCCTAATGCCCCTTAAAAGGGTCTAGAAAGGAAACCATGTTCATCTGCCTCCCAGTGGGAACAGGTGGCAGGAGGAAAGAGATGTTGAGGAAGGGGCCACTCCGGTCTGGTTTCTTGTGCTCCAAGTGGTGGTCACAGAGAATTGTGGGAGTGTGCACTTCAGAGCAGTGATGTCAGAAAAGCCTCACGCCAGAGGCCGGCCCCAGCTGGCCTGCAACAGCCGCATGCAGATGCACCCACCTGGGCACCGAGTGTGCCTGCTGTTCGGCCCCCTCCCTCCTCGGCCACCCTGTGCGTGGGCCTACCCCGGCAGGGAAGACCAGGTCTGATCACAGAGGAATGCATCTCTACATCCAAATGGAGCTGAAACTATCCTCACCCCGCAGGCTTGGGCAGAAGTCTACTTGAGGACTTTTTTTTTTTTGAGCCAATATACTTATTGATTTATGAGCTCTTTTAATAAAATTGGGTCTCCACTTATGGATATTCTTTTTTTTTTCTTCCATTTATTTATTTTATTGCATTTTAGGTTTTGGGATACATGTGAAGAACATACAAGATTGTTGCATAGGTACACATGTGGCAGTGTGATTTGCTGCCTTCCTCCCCATCACCTACATCTGGCATCTCTCCCCTTGCTATCTCTCCCCAACTCCCCACCTGCCACCATCTGGACATTCTTTAAAGATTTTTTTTTAACATAAACTCAAGATTTTATTGTCTTCATGAAAGAAGACACTTAGAACTGGATCACTTGGCCTTTTCTCTTCTTATCTCCTCCCAGTTCAAAATGCTTGCATCTTTTAATAGCCAGCGTTCTCTTAGATCTGCCCTTGGGCTCAGCGTACTCAAGGCTTAGCACGATCTTCTTTGTAGTTGTAGCCTTTTTCCGGAAAATCAGCTTAGTTTGCCCACCATACACTCTGCTTCCTGTCATAACGCCGCTTTCCCTGGGCATACAGAGAATCCTTGCTCTTCTTGTACTGTGTCACTTTGTGGGGTTGGTGCTTGCCACACTTCTTACAGAAATTCCAGCAGGTTTTAGAAACATTCACCATGTTTGCGTGAGTGCTATCGACACAGAAAAGCAAAATTTTTTTTTTTTGTAGAAAATTCTGAATTTCGCCCCATTCACTCAACTGAAAGTCCTCTCTTGAATTCAGATCACCAGTACCATGTTGTGGGCCCCAGAGCCTTTCCCATTCAGACACCCAGGGCTCAGCTCAACTGACAGCCAGACCCTGGTCCAATGTGTCTGCCCCCAGATCTGGGAATGGAGCTTCCAATATATTCCCAGCTCCCCTTCCTGGGGCTTCTCTTGCACCAGCTTGACATAAGATGCTGTACCTTTCCAAATTCTTCTCAGCCCTGTGACTTCTGAAACATATCAACAAATCCCCTTTAAGGGTCGAGCACAGTGGTTCATGCCTGTAATCTCAGCACTTCAAAAGGCCAAGGCAGGCAGACCACGTGAGCTCAGGAGTTTGAGACTAGCTTGGGCAACATGACGAAACCCCATCTCTACAAAACATACAAAAATTAGCTGGATGTGGTGGTGCGCACCTGGAGTCCCAACTCCTTGGAGGCTGAGGTGGGAGGATCCCTTGAGCCTGGGAGGCAGAGGTTGTAGTGAGCCACTATTGCGCCACTGCACGCCAGCCTGGGTGACAGAATGCAAGCACCTGTCTCAAAGTGAAGCAGGAAAGGCCATAAAACAAACCTCTCGAACACCAAACTGAGAAGGAAGTGGTGATTTATTTATAGCTACCAGTTAAAAATTCAGCAGGTTCTTGTTTTTCATTAAAAAATAAGAAAGGGCCGGGCATGTTGGCTCACACCCGTAATCC
The DNA here is from genome assembly GCF_001604975.1 of Cebus imitator. Lineage (NCBI taxonomy): Eukaryota > Metazoa > Chordata > Mammalia > Primates > Cebidae > Cebus > Cebus imitator. Next base: position 1,017,740 of record NW_016107375.1, on the reverse strand, counting down.
CAGCACTTTGGGAGGCTGAGGCGGGCAAAAATACAAAAAAAATTAGCTAGGCATAGTGGCACATGCCTGTGGTCCCAGCTACTCGGGAGGCTAAGGCGGAAGAATTCCCTTGAACCCAGGAGGTGGAGGTTGCAGTGAGCCGAGATGGCACCATTGCACTCCAGCCTGGTGACAGAGCAAGACTCCAAAAAAAAGAAAACAGAAAAATAAGGAATTGCTGGAGAAGGACTTGCTTAGCTCCTGTCATGACTTGGTCTGTAATCCTGGCCCAAGAGTGGCCTTACCCATGTCAACATCTTTCTTTCACTTTCAGGGCAAGTGTTTCAGAAAAAAGCCCCCTGTGCCCACTTTTCTTTAGCCCTAGACTCTGAGAAGAGGCAGATGTCAATTTCAGACCATTCTGTTTCATAAAAGACTGTGCATTTACATATCAGAGAAAACTCCCCTGAAGCTACCTCCCACTGGATGCTCTTCCTTTAGTCTTTCCCTGACAATCTCACCCTCTGACTGAAAATAAAACCAGACTATTCTTTTAGAACCCACCCACCCAGAAATTAACTTCTACAGACAGTATTTGGCTTGTTTCTGTAACTTTTAGAATCAAACTTAAATTCCTAACACTCTACTGTAGACACAGAACACATGGTGGATGAGTCTCAGATTGCTAAGTGAAGGAATTCTGACTTAAAAGGCTACATACTGTCTTTCCATTTACATAGAAGTAAAACTAGAGAGACAGAAAGGAGCAGTTGCTAGGGGCTGAGACTAGGGGTGACCAGAAGAGGGCAGGAGGGAATTGTTTGAGATAATGGAATTATTACGTGTCTTGATTGTGATTGTGGTGACATGACTCTATGTGTTTGTCAAAACTCATAGAACTAGTGAATTTTACCCTGTGTAAATTATAACTCAATAAACTTGGCTTTTAAAGCAATTACACTCCTATAAAAATTACATTGGCCAATCCCTTTTTGGAGCAAGACAAGGCATAAGTGGCTGTCAACTTATGTAAATTCCTTACCCACCTTGGAAAGTGGAACACGGACCTCCTATAGTCAAGTGTGTAGAAGAGGATCCACTGATCCTGGTCCTTAATTCCTTTCTACAAAGGAGAACCCTTGATCTCATCCACTGATCCTCTTCTTTTATACCCTTGACTACAAGGAGGTCCAGGTTCCACTCATCTTCCCTGCAGAAGGTGCCTACATTTTGGAGGCGGTCCAGAGCATATGAGATGTTCCTTTTTCATTCATTCATTCAGCAGTTCAGCAGTGTTTATTGAACACTTCTTAGGAGGCATGGGGCTGGGGAATGCACAGTAGCTGCAGAACAAGATACAGCTGCTGCCCATGAGAGGTGCATAGTCTAGTGGTCCTTGGAGGGGTGGGGATGCAGAGAAGTAAAGAAACAGCAACAAAACAAGGAAGCATCTGAGAGAAAGTTGACCTGAGTGCATCAGCTGGTAGCACAGTGAGTAGGATGACATCCTTCATGGAATGTACATAGGCAAATGCCCAAAGGACAGAGGAAGAGGGCACATTCTCCAAATTCTAAGGATTTCATTTGGGTGAGAGTATCAAGGCCAGGGCATGGGATGCTCTAGTGTAATTTCCAGCTGAAGGGTGTCTTCTGCTTTTCCTCCTTCCTTCTACCAGTTTGAGGCTCTACTCAGAGGAAATACATGCCACAGAGGGGGGAAAACTGCTGTCCTAATTCAGGGCTTTGCAAAGGTTTTACACATTTAATAAATCTTTGCTGAACAAATGAAGGGATTTCAGATCAATAGGTCAGAAGCTCATGGGTCCTGAGCTTCTTAGCTTTTCATCTGCTTTAACCTGAGACTGTGATACTTCCACATCCATAGAAAGGGAAGTGCAGATGCAAAACTGGGAACTGCAGCGAGACCATCCCTGGAATCTCCCATTGGATCCCCTCAGTCCTAACTGTCTCGTCTTAACCCCCAGTGGGTCTACACTGGTTTTTCTTACTTTAGAAAGACTGTTCTAGGGAATCCAAATGGACATTTTCCAGATGTCACTCTTGGCCCAGCTTTCTGAATTTGTAGAAAACAATTTCTAAATTCCCTGGGTACATTTTCCTAAGTCACATATGGGTATATGTCCTCGCTGTATAAGGAGGGAGTCCATCTCAGACCACAAATCACTGAGCCATGGGCAGAATCAGCTAGGACATTTATTCCTCCAAAACGACACCAGGTAGAACTCCCAGAATCTCATGGGCCAACAAAAGCTGTGTCCACTTTGTTGTTCAGGACTACTTCCGCATAGCGTTTCCCTGCATCCGTTATGAAGATGGCCTTATCTGTTCTCAGCAGGAGCCTGGTGCCTGGCTTTGTGGCAGCATTAATTCTAATCTTCAGTGTCAAGGCAACCAGCTTGAATTCAAGTGTATGGCTACTTCTGAGAGTCAGCCTCTGGATAAAGGGAATGCCAGTGTCTCATGGTTACTCTGTCGCTGGCAGTAATGAACTTGAGCAGGGCTCCTGTTTATCCATCTTCTTACTAGAGGAGGACAGACTTGTTATGCAGAGTTAAGTGGGGGTGGGAAATCATTTCTTCCAAAATGTTGATAACCTGGATTCCTTTCTACAAAGGAGAACCCTCAGATCTCGTAAGATTCTCAGCCAGGTACGGTGGCTCACGCCTGTAATTCCAGCATTTTGGGAGGCCGAGGTGGGCAGATCATCTGAGGTCAGGAGTTTGAGACCAGCCTGACCAACATGGAGGAACCCTGTCTCTGATAAAAATACAAAATTAACCAGGCATGGTGACACATGCCTGTAATCCCAGCTACTCAGTAGGCTGAGGCAGGAGAATCGCTTGAAACTGGGAGGCAGTTGAGCCCAGATTGCGCCATTGCTCTCCAGTCTGGGCAACAAAAGTGAAACTCCGTCTCAAAAAACAAAAAAATTCTCTCATCAAAGGATTTGAACCCCGCAAACCAGGTCCAGCCCTCTAACCAGACCTCTGTTTACTCATGCTCCTTCAAGATCAATAGGAAAGGGGCAAGAATGAAAAGGATTCTGAAAGAGGCCTGCTCATGGGAGGGGAAACTGGAAGAGGCATGGGTGGAGGGTATCGGAAGTGACTGCTCAGTGGGGCCTGAAATTTTGTCTTTCAGGGTTATCTGTCGGAAGGGCTGGTAACGAAGTGGTACCGCTCCCCACGACTGCTCCTCTCCCCCAATAACTACACCAAAGCCATCGACATGTGGGCCGCCGGCTGCATCCTGGCTGAGATGCTTACAGGGAGAATGCTCTTTGCTGGTGAGTTACTAACTCTGCCACCTTCCTTCTCATCTGGCGTTGATCCATAGAAAGGAGAACTGAGTGCGAAAGACACGCGGTCACAAAACATGCTCATCTTTTGCTGAAATTACTTCTGTGGCTTTTATGGCACTATAGGGAGGCACCTTGTTATGTTGTCAGGCAAAAATACTGGAGAGGCTAAAAAAATAATAAGCTTTTGAGCACAGCAGTTTTTGCAATCAAGTAACTACTTTGCTATGGCCTAAATGCTTGTGTTCCCCTAACATTCACAGGTTGAAATCCTAACCCCCAGGGTGAGGCTGTTAGGAGGTGGAGCCTTTAGAAGGTGATTAGGTCATGAGGATGGAGCACTCATAAATGGGATTAGTGCCCTTGTAACAGAGGCCAGAGGGAGCTTGTTTGCCCCTTCCACTGTGTGAGGAGACACTGAGACGGCACCATCTATGGAGGAATGGGCCCCTCACCAGACACGAATCTGCCAGCTCCTTAATCTTGGATTTTCTAACCTCTAGAACTGTGAGAAATAATGTTTGTATGCCTCCGAGGCTGAGGTATTTTGCTAGACTGTGGTATTTTGTTATGGCAGCCTGAATAGACTAAGACTTACTTCTACTCAAACATCTTGAGCCTGATGGCTGAAAACACACCCACCCTACATTTTTAGCCCCTTCCTCCCCACTCCCTGCCACTGCTCCATCCTTCAGCCACACCAGGTGACCCACTGTTTTCCTAATCCATCATCATGTTGTATTCACCTTGCCACAAACACCCCCTTCTCTGCTTAGAAAACTCCTGCTGAACCTTCAAAACCCAGCTTGTGTCTTGTCCTCCATGATGTCTCTCTTAACTCCCCAGGGCATGAGTCATCCCATTTGGCACTCCCTTTGCACTTCATCCTCATTGTCGCTTTCTCCCTCTTCACTTGGAAGAGCACTTGCTCTCCTCACTCCCTCCCTTCCATTCTCTCCTCACTCTGCAGTGTGGCTCACTCCCCCTTCATCTGTCTGATGCTGTTCCCACCCAAACTGCCATGTTCTTAATCCAGGGGAATCCATTTCGGCCTCATCCTGTAGCAGTAGTCAGCGATGATCGCCCCTCCTTCTGGAAACCCTCGGCTCCCCGGGGCTGGCGGCTTCCTCCTCCCTCTCTGGCAAGTCCCCCTCAGTTGCTTCTTACCCCACATGGGCTCTTCTTCCTCCACACTGTGTCCTTCAGCCCTTCCCAAGTTTCCACCCTCAGCCCTAAGTGCTGCTGTCACTTACCCACAGAATTATCATCCACCCCCTCCACCCAGGCTAACTTTGCAGAGGCTGGAAGCCCAGAAATATTCCAGATCACCCCTGGTAGAGAACCACAGGGAGGCCAGTCTCCACAAGCTATGGCCACAGCGTGGCAGACAGAGCCCTGAGGGCCTGCCCCCTTGTCACCTGTCCTCTGCCTGGATTCTAAACCCCTACAGACCTCTGGGCCATCTCATACCCGGTCCTCCTGCCTGACCTCTCTCCTCCATGCTCACAGCCCTGCCCCTCCCCACAACCATGCTGTCTCGGCCTCGGCCTCCCTGCGGAGAGCTCTCCCTGCCTCCTCGGCCCGCCCTGCTTCTCCTCGTGGGACACCATCTCCCCTTGACTCTTTGGAATGAAGGCCATCCTCTCTCCCATGCCCCACAGAGTGGGATAGAGCCTCTGCATCCTTGCTCACCATGGCTTCCCTGCTATTAACAGAGCGGCCCTCCTCTGTGGCCCCCCTGATGGCCGCTCTTCTCTACCTGTCCTCCCATGCCAGCCCCTCATCTCATCTCCCGTCATCCCCACGCCAAGGCTGTCGGCACCTATGTCACAGCCTCCCCCCCACAGTTGGTCCCACGTCATTCCGGCTGTGAGGCTGATGTGGCTCACTCATCTCCTGTCCTGGCCGCAGAGCCCCACCTCCTCAGTTCCTGGGACACTCGCTGCCCTGCCCTTGTTGTCAGCCTGTCCTCCCCATAGCCGACTTTGTGTCATCACCCAGAGCCGCTCAGGGGAGGAGAGATCTGAAGACAGCATCAGAGTAGCAGGCGCTGGGAAGCTGAGTGTCGGGGAAGGGAAAAGGACGTGAAGGCTGGAAGGGCTGAGAGGGCCCCACCCCATCCCTTGCTTGCTTGATGACTGCATTGTGGCCCGGGGGAGTGTGTTTTCTCTCCGGCCAACAGCTCACAGGCGGCATGGCCAGCACTCACAGCCTGCATTGGCAGGCCTGGGCTCCTGGGGCTACCCCGCCCTGCTGGTGTTGGGAAGGAAGGGGAGAGGGAAGGGAGAGGATAGCGTTACCCCAGCCCCATTTCAGAACCCCAAGACCTAGTAAGATTCCCCCCACCAAAGTCCCTGAGCCCCACAAAAAAATAAGACAGCAGCGGCCCTTCTGGTATCTCCTGAGAGCAAAGGCATGTCCTTAGTGGGCACTGTCCACCCAGAAATCCTGACTTTCTGTCTACCAACCTGAGCCTGCAAGTGGCCGGGCTACGCGAGATCCCCTGCAGCCCCATGAGGAGCTGACAGTTCTCAGTTGCTGGCCTGTTGTTCTTACTCACTGTAGAGTGACCACACATGGGCGGCTGGTGTAGTGATTAGCTCAGGGGCACTGCAGACTGCCTAAGTCCACAGGTGAAAGAGAGCTGCTCACTCATCTGTCAGAGTCCCTCGCTCTGACAGCTGCTCATCTGCTGTGTGCACAGCACATAGTGCTAGGGATGGGGAGAGGCATTGCTGTGGGGCAAGGGGACAGTGAGGAAGCAGGGGAAAGTCAGACAAAGCCCTCTCCAGGGAACTTAGGATCCTGAGACAGAGTTCTAGATGCCAGCCTGAGAAGGGGCCCGGGATATCCCACCTCTTATTTAACAAGTTACTTGGTTTCAAGTAATGCAGGGTTGGGAAATGAGCTCAGAGGAGAAGAAATGGCTGAGCGTGGCCCTTCTAAGGGAACGCTGGCAGGGCTTTAAGACAAAGCCATGTCTGAAGAGCTGAGAAAGTCTTTATTTTGAGACAGAGTCGACACAAAAGGTAAAATCAAAACAATGGCAGGAAAGTCAGATGAAGCAGAAGTCAGGGCGTGTGTCCAAGCATTTAGGCCCCGAGTACAAATGTCTTCATGTGCCCCATGGACTCTCAGCAGCCCCTACCAGCTTTCCCTCTGGTGGATTTTGTGCTTTGGGTGTATCCTTGACCATGTGCTGGGGATGCAAGACTGAGGAAGACATAGTCTCTGTTCCCTAAGGTCTGATGGTCCAGCAGGGGACACAAAGGGTTAAAAACAAACAAAAACAATACACAGTGAACCTATCTGTGCCCAGGGTGAGCCATCCTACTCTCTTATTTTTCTAAGTGAAATTGCAAAGACCTCCGCGTTCCATATTTTCCATCCAATTCAAGGCAGGGGAGAAAGGAACAGGAGGGAGAGAGGTCTCACCCTGGATTCTGACTCAGAGACTCTTTCTGCTCTAGCCATAGTCACTAAACTCTAGATGGCTCAACATATCTGGCCCTGCCACCATGATCTGGGTGTCTGGCTGCCCCTGTTTTCCTGGCCTTGAACCCTCAGCTCACAGGGCTCTGCTCCACTTGCCCTGCCATCAAGCTGACAACCTTCAGGCCAGACGGAGGAGAGCTGGGCTTCTCTGTGCCACAGCAGGCAGGTGACTCACGGAGAGCCTAGACAAGACTGTTTAATCCACAGTCTACTGACATCTCATCATCAGGCTCACTGTCTGTGGTCACGAGATGGTTGCAGTAGCTTTCAGGTTTGCACACGGAAGTGTCCAATGAAGAAAGGTAGGGAGGGGTCAGTCGGGGCAGCCAGACAGCTCTCCTTGCATTTCTGTCTTTCCAGGGAGGATCATCTTCCCTGAGAGTCCTTCCAGGAGATTTCTTTCCCTGTGTGAGTCACATGGCCACCCCTTGTTGCAATAGAGGCAGGGAAGGCAACAGCTAGTGTGACATGGAAAGGACATTCTTTCAGTAGGAAAGGGACATTGACCATCCTTCACACCTTCTCCCATCCTCAGTGGTGGCTTAGTAGACTCACTGTTAAGATGCCTCCCCCAAGTGACATCTGTCACAAAGAATCACTCAGGGATGATTAGGACATAAATCCCCAACATGGACTTATTTCATCAGCTTCTTCTTTTCATCAGCTTCTTTCATTGCTCTTCTCCAGCTCCTAGAAGCAAAGGAAGTCAATAATTATTAACCATCTACTACACAGGTGTTTCCCCAGAAGCCTTCATCTGCCAACATAGTCGACTCCTTATAATACTCATTCCATGTATAAATAATCATCCTCATTCCACAAGGGGTGGCTAGGGAGAATGTGGGGGCGCTAGGTCTACCTCCAGGACTGTCTGCCACCAAAGCTCCTGCTTTCTGCCCCAGGCCATGGATTGCCAGGGAGGCCCCACTGGCCGCCTCCCATATAACACCTTTGATCTCGGGCAGGAGCAGACAAGTGAGGGAGGCTCATTTTCTGCCACTGCACCCTGTGGCTGAAGAAGCTACTGCAAGCACAAGGCTGTGTACTACTGGTTTGTGTGTCACACAGAAGAGGGGTCAGGGGCTTGGGAGCAAAGTCCCACCATCTCTGTCTGCAGCTTAGTCACCCATTGACCTCATGGTCCCCGGGTGAGTGGTGTGGAGCACACATTTGGAGGGAGGACCTCACAAGGGACTTCCAGAGCCCTGAACTGACCCAGTGAGTCCACTGCGGGGAAAGGCCAAAAGGACCTCTTCAGGAGAGACCATGAGGTTGCAGGCAACTCCTCTGTCAGTATTCACGTGTTAGTGCCACACAGGGAATCGCAGAGGGACATGGGAAAGCCCTCATCCTAGGCCACCAACATCTGGAAGACTGGAATCTCATGGGAATTCATGGCAAGGAGAGGGCCCTCTGTGCAGCTGGATGGGCAGGGGAGACTTCTGGAGGAGGGAGAGGTATGGCTGAGGTTTTAACCTAGCAGAACTAAGTGTAAAGGCAACTCAATCAAAAAAGAGAAAATGGAAGTAGCAGAAGAATGGCCTGGAGGTTGGAGAAGGACAGCAAGGACACCCATCTGTCCATGCCAGAAATGCCATATAGTGGCCAGTGGTTGCCTGGGTGTGGGAGATGAGTTGAGTTTCTGAGACAAAGACTGAAGCTTCTTATGAATGAGAACTATGCCTCATCCATTCCCAGCATCCAGCATGAGACCTGGCATGGAGACAGTGCTCAATAAATGACTATTTATGGAATGAATGAGGGAGTGAATAAATGAATGCTTGGGTCCATCCTGTCTCACCAAAGTTCCCCTGCAAACCTGGCATAGCCTGTCTTCCTTCCCCCAAGGAGCACAGAGCCCATGTGCTCAAGACACATCCCAAACCTGATGTTTTTTCTCTTGAGAGTTTCCTACATGGAATCCTCTTAATTGGAAACCAAAAGGTATGGCTCATTCCTAGCCTTAAAACTGTTTCCTTCCCCATCCTAGTAATGATTATGCGGAGAGGCCTATGGGAAGTTGCACTTGGAAGGCCTTGGGCCAGGCTGTTCCCATTCTTTAGCGCTGACTTATATCCAAGTGGTCTGAGACACAGAATGCTAGGGGCATAGATGGGGCCTTGCAGATTACCAGACTCAAGCCCTTCTTTCTACGTTTCACAAAGCCAAGCCCCAGAGATGGCAGCCACCTGCCCAGAGTTGTGCAGCAAGTAAAGACTAGAACCCCGGCCCCAGCCCGGTGCTGCCCCACTGCCCTGTGTTGTTCCTTCCAGAACACCTGGCACCGCTTTCAGGCTACTGCACACCACAGCCTCTTGGGCAGCACACTTACCATCTGGCATTGCCTCCCCAGGGGCCCATGAGCTGGAGCAGATGCAACTCATCCTGGAGACCATCCCTGTGATCCGGGAGGAAGACAAGGACGAGCTGCTCAGGGTGATGCCTTCCTTCGTCAGCAGCACCTGGGAAGTGAAGAGGCCTCTGCGCAAGCTGCTCCCCGAAGTGAACAGCGAAGGTACCTGAACCTGGCAGCCAGGCCAAGTGTCCTGGGAGGATGAGCTGGTAGGCTCCACCTTGCGGGGTAGAGGGCAGGCAGGTCTCCCTCCAAAAAGTCAAAGCATGGTCCTTGGATATCAAAATCAAGCCTCCCCTGCCAGTGGGCATTTGCCCTCACTACTTCCAATCTGTGGATGCTGGGCCTCTGGAGTCCACTAGGCAACCCTTGGGGCCGTCATTAGTGTTCTACCCTTGTTTCTGCTTCCTCTTCCTTCTCATCTTCCTCGCTCACCCTCCTCCCTCTCTCTCCTTCATCCTCCCCTACATTTTTGTCCTGGAAGCCATGGTGTGTGCAAAAAACAGGAGCGTCCCCAGCCTGAGGGCAACACCCAGGCCCCCTTCCACCAGTGATGAGCTGTGTGGCCTCGGGCAAGGTTCTAAACTCCTCAGTCTCACTCCCTCTGCTGTATACTCAAGGCCTGGCAGGCCTGGGAAGAGGCCAGAGGCTCAAGAGACTCAGTGTAGGTGACAGCATCCCCCAGCAGCTAAAATGTCCATCTCGTGACGGTGCAGAACAAGGGAGGCAGGCCCCAAGACCACACTGGGGTCATTGAGTTCTGAGCTCCATTTATTACAGGACAGAAATGGACCAGAAGTGATGAATCTGGTGACATAAACTCAGGTGCAGCACAGGTGAAAGATGGGCTCCGGATGAAGCAGGGTTGAAGGGCTCAGTGTCCTGTTCACCTGCCTCTCAGTCTCCAGACATGCTCCTGAGAACCCTTCCAGAACCCCTGGGGCTCTGAGCAGCTCCGTTTGGAATCCACTGGGCCAGAGGAAGGTGACAAGATTATACAGAAGCCTCTATATCTAAGAAATGCCTTAAAAACATTTGGGGAAGTTGAGCCTAGGGAGGAAGAGTTTCTGAGGGGCAGTGGCTGATGAGTTCAGGTGAAGCTTGTGTGGTAGCAGATAACCCTGAAATCTCCATGGCTTAACCCACTTAGAGTTTATTGTTTGTTTTTGGTTTTTTTGAGACAGAGTCTCGCTCTGTCACCAGGCTGGAGTGCAATGGCACTATCTCGTCTCATTGTAACCTCTGCCTCCCAGGTTCAAGCAATTCTCCTGCCTCAGCCTCCCGAGTAGCTGGGACTATAGGCACGTGCCACCACGGCCAGCTAATTTTTTAGTAGAGATGGAGTTTCACCATGTTGGCCAGGAGGGTCTCGATCTCTTGACCTCGTGATCTGCCCGCCTCAGTCTCCCAAAGTGCTGGGATTACAGGCGTGAGCCACTGCACCCAGCTATTCATTGTTTACCTCACATCCAGGTAGAGTTGGGAGCATGGATGGGCAGAGGAGGATGAGTGGCTGTGCCCGGGACCCAGGCCATCAGCTCTGCCATCTTCAGCAGGTGGCTGTCAAGATCACCTTGGCCATTCACTTCCAGCCAAAGCCAGGGGAGGAGAGAGCAGAGACTCTTGCAGGAGGTTTTTCTGGGTCAGGCCTGGAAGTGGGGTACACACAGTACTTCCACCGGCATTCCATCAGCCCCAGGCACACAGCCATCTCTCACTGCAGGAGGGGCCAGGAAAGGCAGGCCAGCAGGGTGCCAGGATAAGGGTGTCACATGACTGCTGCCTTGAAACATGAGAGGGGATATCATGGGACAGAGAGGACATGCTGATTTGGGGGAACCACCAAAGGCAGAGGTAAGCCCCAGGGTAGAAGTTAAAGGGGGCAGATTTAAGTTTGATAAAAGGAAGAATTTTCTAGGCTATGTGTGATGGCTAACACCTGTAATCATAGCACTCTGGGGAGGTAGAGGTGGGTGAATCCCTTGAGCCCAGGAGATTCAGGCCAGCCGGGGCAACATAGGGAGTCCCCATCTCCACAAAAAATACAAAAAAATATTAGTTGGGTATGGTGGCACATGCCTATGTTCTCAGCTACTAGGGAGGCTGAGGTAGGAGGATCACCTGAACCTGGGAAGTTGAGGCTGCAGTGAGCTGTATTCACGCCTCTGCCCTCTAGCCTGGGCGGCAGGAATGAGACCCTGTCTCAAAAAAACAAATGAAGACTTTCCTAGTGTTTGGGCTTCCCAGAAGTATCTGGGACCTGCAGGAGGACCAGCTGTCAGGGAGAAGCAAGAGCAGGTTTTCATCCTTGATGGAGTCTGTGGGCAGCTCTGGGTTGGTACTTGACTTTTTTCTTCCGAGACAGGATCTCAGTTGTCACCCAGGCATGAGTACAGTGGTGTAAGCACGGCTCACTACAACCTCAGCCTCAAGGGCTTAAGCAATCCTCCCACCTCAGCCTCCCGAGTAGCTGGAACCACAGGCATGCGCCACCTTGGCTGGCTAATTTTAAATTTTTTTTGTAGAGACAACCCCTTATTGGCCCACCTGATCTCGAACTCCTAGGCTCAAGCAATCCTCCTGACTTGGCCTCCCAAAGTGTTGGGATTACAGATGTGAGCCACTACCCCAGTGGTGGTACTCATCTTTTTTTAAAGATGATACTGCCTGCCTCAATCTTTAGAGCTCTAATTCTCTCATTTCCTTGTCAAAAGGTCAAGTCTTGGCTGGGGCCAAAAAAGTGGCTGGGGACCCAAAGAGAGAAAGACCTGGCCAGACTTGAAGCTGGGCCCAGCAGTAAAGTACCCAATTCTTCCAGTCCTAGGAATTTGTGAGGCAGATCCTTTTTTAAGTCTGCAACTCCAGACCCAGAAACAACTTCTGAGCATCAGACTGTCGGGGCGATCAGAGTTACTGCTGCTTAACTAATCTGGGGGTTTAGGGTTACACTGCAGCACTGCGTCCTCCTGGGAGGCCAGTGACCTTCTGAATCCATGGATTTCCTGAATCATTGATGAATTTTTTTGCAAAGATATCCAGGGCTGGTGTGAGGAGCAGGTTACTGGTGCAGGCGGAGGCCCACTAGGGAGCCCCTCAGAGGGGTGGGCAGCCTGGGCCTTGAGCTCAGCTCCATTTCTCCCGCTCCATGTGGGCTGTAACATGAGGAGCCAAGTCATGATTTAAGCAGACCTCCAGAGACACCAGTGCTGAGAAGGAATCCAAACTGCTAGGCTAGACCTTGCCCTGAGATGTGCTCCCAGAGCAGAGCTCCCAGGGCAGCCACCCCTGCTCAGGGGAAGGGCCACTAGTGCCTGTGTGCAGAGCTGCTCTCTGCTGAATCTTGGTATGCATTCACGCTGGCTGGCAAATAGCCCCTTGCACAAGGCTTCTGAGCATCCCTTCCTGTCCCCAGGTTCCCACTGCCCAGAACTTCCCCTTGATCCAGCCATGAAAGGACTAGTGCTTGGCAGAGCAGGGGAATTCAGCGTGGTTGTTCAGTATCTGTAGTATCTATCCGTCCATCAAGGCTGCCTGCCTTTGTCTGTTGAACTTCAGGGGCAGCATATGGTAGGAAGGGCTCTGGATTCGGACCCAGGAGTTCTGGACTGTGGAGATCCTGTCCCACCCCTAGGCCTCCACATTCACCTTTCTCACTAAGGCTTTTTACTGTTGCACCTGGCATTCCTGCCTCAGGGCATCCTCAGGAGCAGGCTCCTCCATCCCACTCCAGCAGCCGTTAAGCCATGACAAAGGGGAGTGGGTGTATAAATATTCCAGCTTCCCGGCCCTGCATATGGAACCAACTCTGAGTGCAGCCCACACCATCTCTGGAGGATCCAAGGTGCCACATGAATAACCTGTCATGAGTGCACCTTGTTCTGGTTCCCTCTCACTCCCCCACCTGTGCTTGCTGGGATCCCCCACCACATAAACTAGCTGCAAACCAAAGCTTTGTCTCTGGTTCTGTCTCTGGAGAAACCCAGACCGAGGCTGGACCTTGAGGAAGTCACTTAACCCTCTGAGTCTGTTTAAAAGGCAGAATCTGCTTTGCCTTTGTCACTGGATTGTGACAAGGGTCTTGAGAAAGAAAATGGCTAAGAACCTTTTAACAAATGCAGAAGCACAGACACCAGCACAGAATGTCACCATGCTGAGGAGTCTCCTTCTGAGCTTGACAAGGGCAACAAATGACCTTCATGTCCGGCTTTGCTCCCTGCAGCCATCGACTTTCTGGAGAAGATCCTGACCTTTAACCCCATGGATCGCCTAACAGCTGAGATGGGGCTGCAGCACCCCTACATGAGCCCATACTCGTGCCCCGAGGACGAGCCCACCTCGCAACACCCTTTCCGAATTGAGGATGAGATCGACGACATTGTGCTGATGGCCGCTAACCAGAGCCAGCTCTCCAACTGGGACAGGTGCAGTTCCAGGTACTGGCCGCCCTGGGTTCCAGAGCCCACATTTCCCTAGCCTCCCATTTCTGTGTTGCCTCTAATCCTCCATGACCTTTCCCTCTGTCCCCCAAGTTGCATAGCTCCCTGGACAACTTCTCCAGCTTAGCTTCCCGCCTTCCTCTTGTCCCGACTGCTGGTAAATGACCAGCGTGGGCTGCATGTGTGGGTCAGGGGCCTTCCTTTGTGCAACACCCCCAGCTTCCCTCACCACCATGAGTCTAGTGAACACGGGGCTCAATACAGTGCTCCCCAAGGACCTAGTGAGCATCATGGGAGGAGCTCACTTCTAGCAGTCTGGGAATCTGCCCTTGAAAAGTAAACTGCAACAATGCAAGGCAAAAAAAAAAAAAAAGAAAGAAAAAAGCAGAAATTACCATTACAAAACACTTTCTCAGTTTCATGTTGGCACCTTTTTAAAATGCCATTAAAGGCCAGGTGCAGTGGCTCACGCCTGTAATCCCAGAACTTTGGAGGCCAAGGCAGGCAGATCACCAGGTCAGGAGTTCAAGACCAGCCTGGTTAATATGGTGAAACCCTGTCTCTACTAAAAATACAAAAATTAGCCAGGCGTGATGGCGCATGCTTGTAGTTCCAGCTACTCAGGAGGCTGAGGCAGGAGAATTGCTTGAACCCAGGAAGCAGAGGTTGCAGTGAGCTGAGATCGTGCCACTGCACTCCAGCCTGGTGGCACATGGCTGTAGTCCTGGACACTAGAAAGGTTGGGGCTGGGGAATCCCTTGAGCCCAGAAGTTTGAGGTTGCAGAGTGAGACCCTGTCAAAAAAAGAAAAAAGAATGCCATTAACAGAAGCTACAGCTCCAAGGTTAAGAGACTGGTATCGTCTCACGTAGTTGATACTCGGGCTGGTGGAGCGCTCCACAATCTGCATCCATGTCAGACACTGCTAAGCAATTATGGGACCATTTCCTGCTAAACTGGGCTTGGCTACAGAATCCTCAACAAGTGTCCCTGGAAGCCACTACCAATGAATCAGCATTGGGTAGAAGATGTATTTTTAAACAATTTCTGCCTAGCCACGTAATGATCTCTTAGATCTTTTCCTGTCTGATGTTCTTAGATCAGGCAGCTAAACATTTGGGCATTGCCATCTGCTAATTCTGGGAGGGAGAGCTGGTAGCTGCTCAGTTTAGAAACATCAGTCGAGGGCTCAACAGCTAGGACTCCGAGGGGGCCTAACTGGGAGTCCCACTGCCGTGGGAATGTGACAGCTAGTTACATAAGTGACAGATGAGCAATTTCTCCTTTTTAGTCATTTGACAGATGATGGGTTTCAGATTAAGGAGGCACTGAGGGAGGGCCAGGGCAATGTTGCTATTTTTGGGCGGGTTTGCTGGCTTGTTGTTGTCAATTGTTTTTAAGCATTGCCAGCAAATAGCAATTAATGAAGACTCTGTCTTTTGCCACCCCCTCCCCTACCCGCCCCCATGGCAGTCTTGCCCTTAACTATGGTCTCTGTAGACCCTTCCTCCAGAGAGCCTGGGGGCAAACAGCATTGGCTCAGTGACAGTCATCCTATACTTTCTGCGACTGTGGCATAGGGTTATGCCAGGAAAAACTGTCACCGGATTTCTTTGTTGCTGCCCGTCCGCTCTGAGCACTCCTAAACCTGGTGCACCTGTGCTCCCGACCTTTCCCATCACATCTGCCTGAGGGAGGAGGACAAAGGCTCCTGCTGCTGTGGGCAAGCTACTTACCCTCTTGGAATGCTAGTTTCCCAGCTGTAAAGTGGGGGTGATCACACGAAGTCCACAGGGTTGCTATGAAGACTAGATAATGTATGTTTGGCAATTGGAATAGAGCAGCCAAGAGTCAGAGTCTTCACACACACTTCCTCCTGGAAATTTCTGCCCAAAGCCACTCAAGGGAAGAGGCAGGGTTCAGCTCTAGGAGCGATTCCTCCCCTAGTGGCATCGCTGGGAGGTGGACAGTGCTGAGGCCTTCCTATGCCTCTCTAATCATACTTTGTGGGCTGCAGCTGCCAGGTCTGCCCTGCACAGCTGAACCCCCTGTCCTTGGTCTGTCTGTTGGGTCTGCTTAGGGAGCAGCTGGCTGCAGGCTGATGTCTCCTCTGTGTTCCCTGCCTGCCCCCGTAACCCCAGGGTTCTCCATTAGAGCACCCACACAAGGAAGGGAGGGCTTGGCCAGAGCTGATAGCCTGCCCGTCTGCCCGTCTGCCCGTCTGCCCGCCTGCCCTTCATTTGCTCTTGGCTAGCTGACTTCACTCTCCACGGCTTCAGGGCAGTTGACATGGGGAAGAATGCCAAAGATCTTCTACTTCTCCGGAGGGTGTCTGTAATCTTTCTGTAGGCCCCACCTGCCCTGCATCAATGCAAGGTGCTGTGGGTCCCCAACCAGATCCACCAGTGCAGGGCTTCACAGCCCTGGCTATACCTTAGAATCACCTGGGAAGTCTTAAAAACATGCTGATGCAGGGTCCCACCCTAGACATACTCAATCAGAATTGGCGTGGGGAAGCAGTGAGGCAGGCATGGTATCCCCTATATGGTTCTAATCGGATCCAGGGTTGAGAAGCGCTCGCTGGGGCGTTGCTCCTAAATGTGGGCCAAGGCCCAGCAGCATCAGAGCAGCTGGGAGCTTGTTAGACTCTCAGGACCCATCTCAGATCTACAGAATCCAAATCTGCATTTTAGCAAGATCTGCAGGTGATTCGTGCATCCATCACCGTTTCAGGAGCATTACATAGGTGGATGCACTGGAAAGTTCCATGACAGGGAAATTGTTCTGTTCACTGCTGTGTCCAGTAATGTCTAGAACAGTGAGTAAGTGGTGCATAGTGAGTGCACAGGAAGTATCTGCAGGGTTTTGAATGCGTACAAAGAACACAAGCGTTCAGCCAAACAATCCATGTCCCCAGCTGAGCCCTCAAGGCTCGCGATTACATGTCCCATCACCCTTCCACCTTAAGGGGTGGGGTAGGGGAAGGGGAACGGAAGGAATAGAAGGCAGGTGTGTGAGCGGCAAACAGGGATTAGAGGGGTTGGCTCCCTCCCGGAAGCTACCTGGCTCAGGCGTCCCATCACCGCTCTGCTTGTATCCCCGCAGGTACCCTGTAAGCCTGTCATCGGACCTGGAGTGGCGGCCCGACCGGTGCCAGGACGCCAGCGAGGTGCAGCGCGACCCGCGCGCGGGTTCGGCGCCGCTGGCCGAGGACGTGCAGGTGGACCCGCGCAAGGACTCGCACAGCAGCTCCGAGCGCTTCCTGGAGCAGTCGCACTCGTCCATGGAGCGCGCCTTCGAGGCCGACTACGGGCACTCCTGCGACTACAAGGTGGGGTCTCCGTCCTACCTGGACAAGCTGCTGTGGCGCGACAACAAGCCGCACCACTACTCGGAGCCCAAGCTCATCCTGGACCTGTCACACTGGAAGCAGGCGGCCGGCACACCCCCCACGGCCACAGGGCCGACAGACGCGGGGGCGCGCGAGGACGAGCCGGCCAGCCTCTTCCTGGAGATCGCGCAGTGGGTCAAGAGCACGCAGGGCGGCCCCGAGCACGCCAGCCCACCCGCCGACGACCCCGAGTGCCGCAGGTCCGCCTCGCCCCCTGGCTGCCCGGCCCCCGTGGACGGCGGCGCCAGCCCTCAGTTCGACCTGGACGTGTTCATCTCCCGCGCCCTGAAGCTCTGCACCAAGCCTGAGGACCTGCCGGACAATAAACTGGGCGACCTCAACGGTGCGTGCATCCCCGAGCACCCTGGCGACCTCGTGCAGACCGAGGCCTTCTCCAAAGAAAGGTGGTGAGGGTGGAGTGGCCGCTGCAGGCACCGCAGAGCAGGAGGCCCCCAGAGACGCCGGGCCTGACAGGAGGAGGCCGCCCTTCCCGCCCCTCTCTGCTGCCTTGGGGTTAGCAGAACACGCGAAGGATCCGAGGAGCGAGAGGAATGTCCATTTCTTAAACTGCCTTAATAACTAGCCTTTAACCTTTGGGGGCGGGTTTGAACAGGAGCCTGGCTTGGGGGTTGATCACTTTCCCAGCAAAGGGGAGACCACGTGTGGTGCACGGGGAAGAAACAGCCTTAGCAGTCTGCGGGCCCCACCTGGGTGGCAGGATACTGAGAAATCTTGCACAGGTAGCTCCAAAAACCATCTGGCCCGACTAGCCTCAATTGACAGCTGAGGAAAGACAATTAGGCGCAGAGAAGCAGAGATACTTGCTTAAGATCACAGGCTTAGTGTTAGGACAAGCTTTAAATGGTCTCCCGGCCCCCAGGCCAGGGTCTGTCCACTATAGAATGTCTTCCTCTACTGGGGTGGTTCTGGCTTTTTGCTTAGAAACCTTGGTCTGAGCTGTTTCTTCCCTGTCCATTACCATTCAGTGTTCTTTCATTGAGAGCAGTGTTTCTTGTTTTCTGCAACTGGAAACTGAACCAGTTTGTCCCTCCTTGTCACCAAGCATATTTTTCTGGCTCCCCAAGTACTTAAATGTTCTCATCTGTCGCACCCCTATATTTGCCTCACCCCTGCATGGTCTGAAATCTTCATTCAGGTCAGAAGTCTGGGGTCTGTGGGTAAAATCAGCCCTTCTCCCAGGCCTGTGCATACACCCCCTCAGCACTCCCTATGCACTTTCCTGACGCAAAGACACAGCCCTCATTCCCCAGTGGGCATCCTCCCCCAGTGAGGTTGAAGGCAGCGATTCCAAGAATCCCTCCAACCTCTCTGCTAGCACCCCCACCCCACACCCCACCCCCCCACAGCTCCTCTCCACACCTACCTCGGGACCTAATGTTCTCTGCACGAACTGCTCGTTTGGAGGACAGCAGTGAGGTCCTGCCATAGAGCAAATGTGTTAGGAGAGAAGGTTTCACATGGGACCCACCATCCCTCATCAATACTTTCCTTATTTTGATCATCCATTTAACCTTGGCAAAGAGCAAAGTCTACAGAAATGTGTTGGAGAGCACGTGACCTTGGGGGCAAGGAATCCAGAAACGTGGGAAGGTATGAAAGGAAGGGTGTCAACAGTGAGGGCTCTCAGGGATCAGGCAGCAGCATGAAGACCTCACGACAAAGGAAGGGACTCAAAGCAGCAGCGCCCCTCATAGTGTAGGCTAAGGTGAGTCTGGTGTGTGCAATCCTGTGTGCTTACACGCAGAGCATGGGGTGGTGTGTAGACGCAGACCCTCTCCAGAAGCATGGGGTGGGGATACTGACAGCCCCTATGTGGTCCCCAGGAACACTCTGCCATTTCTGCCACTGGTCTTCAGCTCCTTCTCTGCCCCCAACACTCCCAAAGATACTCACAGTAAGTCCGGCCAGGCTGCAGGCAGACAGTTCCCCAGTCTTGGTCTTGGGCTGCAGTCATCCTCACATCACAGCACCTTAAATCTAATCAGCAAACTATGATTTGTACATTGAAACCTGCAACACATTAGAAACTTATATTTAAAAACATAATTAATCACACTGACCAATTTTTTAATGGAAAATATGTAAATAGGAAGTGTTTGGGTTTTGGTTTTTTTCTTTAAGAAAAATATACACCACTCCTCATGCGCCATTTTGTCCTCAGAGGGCGGCTTTACTTTTTTGGTAAAGGAACAAGCTGCTGGCCTTGACCAGGAGTTCATATATAACTGTTATTACAGAGGAATTGTTACAACTACTCATGTTTTTAAAAAAATCTATTAAACATTATTAAACTCGATCAGGACAGGCCAAATAAAGTTTTATTGGAACACAGATTTACTTATGTATTATTCATTTACGTATTATCTGATCCTGTCTTTGAGACTGCTAAGAGCCTACCCGGCTTCTCTCTGTGCCCATGAAGGCCACTGTGGGGTGAGGGAAGGATTGGGGAGGGGAGAAACTACAGAGACTGGTAATCAGGAGGTAATTCCGGAATCATCTGGGGAGGCCTGGGGTCCATATTGTGGATTTCAAACTCTATCTTGGAGCCAACTCCAAACCTTCTGACGAGGGCTGGTGCTCTCCTCTAGTCACGAATGGTACCAACATCATGAGGTTGGGGGGAACCAAACACCTAAAAATACCCATGTGAGCTACCCTTCACAGATGCCTGAGATCCCACCCATCTGAAGTCGACCCCTTTGTAATATTAAACTGTTAGTCTTCATTCGTAATTCAACAAATACAGTTGACCCTTAAACAACACAGGCCTTTTGGCTAAAAGAACTTTCTACTGTTGAAATGCACCTGAGCCAAGAGGAGCGGCCTGTTAAGCCAGTTATCAGATTATTTCCAAAGTGTCTGCGGAGAGCGGCCATCTCCCTGCTGAGTGGATGCAGGTGAAGGGAGGCAGGAGCCAGGCCAGAGACTCGGTTGAAATGTTGTATTGGAGAAGACTTGAAACCTAATGTGAGGCCTGGGCTGCTGGAACGTCGGAAATGGAGTGTGGAGAGAAGACGCTGAAAAGCACAAACAGCAAACAGCACCAACGAGGAAGGAGGACCAAAAGACAAAGAAAGAGGGTACCCCAAAGTAAACAGTTCACAACCTCGTCCAGCCACCTCTGATTCTAAGATGTAAACTTTTGGGAGGGTCCCAGGTGATTCACATAGGGATCAGCAAACTATGGCCTCCAGGCCAAGTGGTTGTACTGGAACATAGCTACACTTATTCATTTACATATTTTCTGATCCTGTCTTTATATGGATTTTTTGAGATGGAGTCTTGCTCGGTCGCCCAAGCTGGAGTGCAGTGGCACAATCTCAGCTCACTGCAACCTGCCTCCCAGGTTCAAGCGATTCTCCTGCCTCAGCCTCCCGAGTAGCTGGGATTACAGGCACCCACCACAATGCCCAACTGATTTTTGTATTTTTAGTAGAGATGGGGTTTTACCATGTTGGCCAGGATGGTCTCAAACTCCTGACCTCAAGTGATCCCAGCTTCCCAAAGTGCTAGGATGACAGGCATGAGCCACCATACCTGGCCTCTGTCTTTATTTTAAATTGTGATATTTTACATCATGAATTTTTTGCATTAAATATTTTTTAAATATTGCATTCAAATATTTATCTTGGCTACTGAGGTTTTTGGCACCCTTAAATTTTGTGCCCAAGGCAGGTGTGCCTCACTGGCCCACAGCCTCGTCTCGACCCTGGTCTATGGCTGCCTCCATCCTACAGAGTTGAGCAGAAAGCCTGAGACATTTATTACCTGGCCCTCTACAGAAAAACTTTGCTGAGTAAGATGCTATGTGGTCCATGTCCTTGTGAATAAGTACACAGCTTGCCTTGTCGTTCTAGCCACTGACATTCCAATTCAGAAATGCCACATTTCCATGACGTTTTCCTATTACACATCCTGTTTTCACATCGTATTTTCATGACATGATTTTCTCATCACACATCCTCTTTTACTTTCCATTCTTTAGGGAAATGTCTTCATCTGCTACTGAGAAGTTTCTAAAAGTGTGGGAACCGTCCTACTTGAGCTGAGGCTGAGGGGACATTATGCCAGAGGTTACTACCCAGGCTTTTTGCTGTGATGGTTAGAACAGGCAAAAGGGAAGCCCAACTTGAAAGCTGTGGTCCTCGATTGAACTAGCAAGCTCCACACGAAGAGGGGACATGTCTGATGTCCCCAACTGCATGGTTTTGAGTCAAACTGTAGCAAGGGTATGTTGAACAGCATCCTGTCTTCACTAAGACTGAATCACTGAGAAGCCCAGGAGTACCTGCCTGGGTAATAGTCCTGCCTTCATTCATTATTCAGCAAATATAAACATTGACAGTAGATGGGCATTTACAGATCATCTAATCCAACCCCCTCATTTTGCTGATGGGTAGACTGAAACCCAGAGCAGCAAAGTAATTTGCCCAAAGCCACACAGTTAGTGACAGAGCTAGAACTAGAGCCCAAATAGTCTTTCCAGAATAAACTCGTGTCATTCAACCTTACTGGGATACAGACGCTGAGATTGAGACTTGGAGGAACAAAATCAGCCCTGAGGATGAGAACAGACTACAAAAGCAGGAACCAGCCCCTCATAGGCCCCATGCTCTGCTCACCTCTTTGCCTGGGTGCTGGAGCCCCAGGGATGCCCTTAGTCATGGCTTTCTGCCTCTCCAGACAGCTCCTGCCTAGCCGGGGGCCTGATCTGTGTAGTAAGCAAACAAAGAAAGGAGAACAGGGCACTGGCTTAGTTTAATTTCCTTCATCAGCAAACCCTGAAATATGGATTCAAGTTCAAGGCTGTGGGTGACGAAACACTGAGAGGGCAGTGGGGAGGTGACAGGAAAGAGAAGGAAGCAATAAACAGTGCAAGTTCCCGCTGTGGGGACCTGTAGCTTCCTCCTGGCGGGGAGCTCCAGGAGGCAGAGAGGAACATGTATCTATGAGATTTTCCACTGCAGCCAGGCCTGGGCTGAGGACTGCTCTCCTGGGATGCGACCTCCCCAGCACCTCTGGCCTGTACTGCACTGCAGCAGAATGGGCTCTAGTGGTTAGAAAAAGGCCACAGGGCCGGGCGCGGTGGCTCACGCCTGTAATCCCAGCACTTTGGGAGTCCAAGGCGGATGGATCACCTGAGGTCAGGAGGTAGAGACCAGCCTGGCCAACATGGCAAAACCCTGTCTCTACTAAAAATAAAAAAAAATTAAAAAAAATAGCCAGGCGTGGTGGCATGTACCTGTCCCAGCTACTCCAGAGGAAGGCAGGAGAGTCACTTGAACCTAGGAGGTGGGGTTTGCAGTGAGCCAAGATTGTGCCACTGCATTCCAGCCTGGACAACAGAGTGGGACTCTGTCTTGAAAAAGAAAAAAAGAAAGAAAAAGGCCACAGGTTCTGACAGGTGGGAGCTGGGCTGGCACACACAGACAGGTAAGGGCAAAATGGATATTGGTAGAGCACCGACAGCACCAACAGTTGTCAAGAATGGGATTTAACAGGAAGCAGGTCCAGGACCCAGGCAGAGAACAGTGGCTTGTGGCTGGCTACACACTCTGGCTTGGGTTTTCTCAACTCTTCCTGGCCCTCCCTTCTTCCCTATAAGAATAAAAACTGGCTTTCAGGGACACATGGCTCAGTCTCCCACACATCACAAGTGTGCCATCAGTTTCCTAACCAGTAGACCCACTAATCAATTTTGGGATCAGCAATTCCAGCCATGGTTGAGAAGTGTTGGTGTCAAACCAGTGCGATCTTTGTGTCAGAGCCTGCTAACAGGCGGGGCATAAGTGAAAGAATTGTGTGTTCTTGCCTGGCTCGAGGGTCATTTTGGTCCTTGAGATGTGAGTTTCACCTCACTCAATTACATTAAGAACTTCACTAAAACCACTGAGAACCCTTCTAGATGTTGACACCTGAGATCTCAGAACTGAAGTTGCTTAGCCTGCGCTGATGTTCTCTCTTGCTCTGCACATTCGTGACTCACCAGGATGTGATGCCTGTTAGTGCCTAGTGGCACACCTAAGAGTGACAACGTGGCAGAGCTCTGAGTCTAATCCATAATCAGGAAACCAAGCCCAACCCACCAGGTGGCTGACCCCATGGCTCAAGGCTCCATGACACAGTGCTCCCGCCAGGCAACCTTAGCTCCACTACTCTGAGCCACACTCCATTTCATTAGTAGTGAATGGCTGTTTCCAACAGAAACCAAAAAGAGCCATCTAAAAGCTGGAGTGAGACCAGTCTGAAGGCCCTTGGGATGGGCTCATGTTGGCCCTTCTGTGCACCTCCCCAGCATATAGGCTCTGTGGCAGGAAACAGGGAGCACAGGAATGACGCAAGTGTGTGGCTGTGAGCAAGACCGTGTCTTCAACAATTGCTTCATCCTGTCTCCCAGGACTGCACACAGGTACACAAAAATGGTTTACATCTTCTCTCCTGTAATTCAAGGGTTCAATACTAAGAGCTTAAAAGACTGAGAAATTCAGAAACAAGGATGCTGTGAGCCATGCTGTGAGTTTTCCACCCCACTGATAAGGCCAAAATATGGCTGTGGGATTGCAATGGCCATCAGAGTTTGGCTATCACTGTCTTGAGTTGGTTCCCTAAAATCAGTGCCTAAAATGGGCATCCAGGGGCCAGTGATTCACTGCAGGAATGCTCTAGAAAGGAGGTGATACAGGAGACCAACAGAGTATTAGTTTCCTGTATTTCCCCTTCCTAGGGCAGGGGTATCTCAGCATGCACGTGGTCCAGGCTAAAGATCAGCTTCAACCTGGTCTTATCAAGAGCTCTGGAGCCTGAACTGCACCATAGAGTGGGCTATCTTGAGGAAAAAGGATGGCCTTTGGTGCCTCCATGTCATCCAGTCATGGCTGCCAGCATGGGGAGGGTGGGGCAAGGAAAGAGAACTCATTCCTCCAAGAGCAACTCTAGAGGCAGCTGGGAGCCATTTAGCAGCGAAATCCACAGCAACTGGGCAATGGGTACACTCCCTGATGCAGGGGATCTGGCCAGGTACCATCTGCATTGCAGGGCACTGCACTAGGCACTATGGGGGATAAAGAAGTAGGAGATGCCAGGCCCAATGGCTCACGCCTGTAATCCCAGCACTTTGGGAGGCTAAGGTGGGAGGATCACAAGGTCAGGAGTTCAAGACCAGCCTGGCCAACATGGTGAAACCCAGTCTTTACTGAAAACGCACACAAAAAAATATTAGCCAGGCATGGTGGCAGGCGCTTGAAGTCCCAGCTACTCAGGAGGCTGAAGCAGGAGAATCCCTTGAACCTGGGAGGTGGAGTTTGCAGTGAGCTGAGATCACACCATTGTACTCCAGCCTGGGCAACAAGAGCAAGATTCAGTATCAAAAAAAAAAAAAGGAGAAGGGCCCTCCCCCAGAGGATTTTATCATTCAAGCAGGAAAAGAAGGCAAATATATAAGATCTCTGAGGTGCAACTAGGAGACCTTCAACATTCCCCACCTGGTGAGCCCTCCATGGCCCATCATTATTGATTTCCTGCTGTTGACATTCCCAAAAGTTGCCTCTCCACCACTGCTCCCCACTTCAGAACCCTCAGCCCAGTGACTGTGTTGAGGATCCCCAAGACCACCCTTAGGCTTCGTGATTTACTAGAAGGACTCACAAGACAGGAAAGCTGGTATATTCACCGTAAAGATTCATTACTGTGAAAAGAGATTAGAATCACCAAGGGGAAAAGGCATGTGAGCATCATCCAGGAGAAGCCACATCCAAGCTTCTTCTTGTGTGAAGACGTGTTTAATTCTCCTAGCAATGACAGCAGTAGCATTGTCAAACTAGAAAATGTCACTGGGGCCTTGGAGTCCAAGGTTTCTATTGGGATGGTCAAAGATAGTCATGCAGTGCCCATGTGACCTGCTCAGTCTCCAGCCCCCAGAGGTCACACTGACACTGCATGGCCCACAGACTCAGGCACACAAAAAATGCTCTTATCAGGCCATCTATTCCAAGGGCTCAGAGGCTATCTCCCAGAGGCCAGTCAAGGATCTGTCTTCCTAAACACAGTCCTGTCTTTGAAATGTGCAGGGTTTGAGCAAGCAAGGCCCAGCAAGTTAACCCTTTACTGTATAGTGACATTGAATACATTTGTGTTTTCTGTTATTCTGAAGTCATACGAGTTTATCTTATGTGAGCATTACACCAAAACTGAGGCAACACGGCTATTTATAATAGAGGCCTGATTTGGTACACATGCCTACATACTTTCAAGCACGTGTAGCATTATTAAAACATAACAATAATAAAGGATGCATGCTGAGACACAGCAGAACACCTGAGATTCCATTTCTTATGAAATCATGGTCTGCTTATGAAAGCTGAATATGTCAACAAATGTGCAAGCTGACTCACTGCTCATTCTGTCAGCATGGTTATTACCATGGGGGCATAGTGCTACATGCATGATGGATTGCTGTGAAAAGCAATCATCTCCAACTACCCCAGAGCTGCACTGTAACATGGAACTGAGGGCTTTGGAGTTCTGAGGCCAAGGGAGCTCTGTGGCTGTGCAGCTGCCTGAGGAATGGCTGCACCAAGAAGAATGGTTAAGAGATGAGGATGGGAGGTAGGATGCAAGATGGCCAAATAGGAACAGGTCTGGAGTGCGGTTCCCAGTGAGAACAATGCAGAGGGTGAGTGATCACCACATTTCCAAACGAGTTATTACTGCCAACAGACCAGGAGATTCCCGGGATGAAAAGTGCCACAAGTTTTGTGCAGGTCTCCACACAAAAACACACAAATCTGGGCATCTGTCTCAACTGGCGCCTGGACCGCTTGGGAGACAGAGCCACCCATTCAGCTGAAGAAAAGGGGGCTGAAACAGGGAGCCAGGTGATCTGGTTCGGCAGGTCCCACCCCCACAAAGACCAGCAATCAGAAACATTCTGGATTGAGAGTTTTGCAGCAAGCACAGCTGGACCCAGGATGATCCAGCTCTGTCGGGGGAAGGGCATCCACCATTACAGAGGCAGATCGCCATTACCTAGGCAGTTCTAACTAAACCTCTATAAACAAAACCACAAGGAAGTTCACACAGTAACTGGGCAGGGCCCACAGCAGCTCCACAATATTTCTGCTGGCAGACTGACTAAGCTACCTCCTTGCTGGGCAGGGCATATCTGAAAAAAGGCACCAGCACATCAGGAACTTATAAATAAAGCTGCAACTTCCCAGGACAGAGAACCTGGGAAAAAAGGCAGTTATGAGTTCCACTGCAGCAGACTTAAACATACCTGCCCAGCAGCTCTGAACAGAACAACAGAGCTCACAGCTCAGCACTTGAGCTCCTGTAAAGGACAGACTGTCTTCTCAAGAAGCTACCCAACTCACGTATATCCAAAGAGACACCTCATAAAGGAGAGCTCAGGCTGACCTCTGGCGGGTATCCTTCTGGGACGAAGATAACAGAAGAAGAAACTGGCAGCAACCCTTACTGTTCTGCAACCACCGCAGGTGATCCCCAGGCTAGCAGGGTCTGGAGTGGACCTCTAGCAGTTCTACAGCAGAGGGCCTGACTGTTAGAAGGAAAACTAAAAAACAGAAATAACTTCAACATCAACAAAAAGGACATCCACTCAGAGACCCCAACCAAAAGTCACCAACTACAAAGACCGCAGGTAGATAAATCCACAAAGTTGGGAAGAAACCAGCACAAAATGGATGAAAACACCCAAAACCATAACATCTCTCCTCCTTCAAGGGATCACAACTCCTCATCAGCAAGGGAACAAAGCTGGATGGAGAATGAGTCTGATGAATTGACAGAAACAGGCTTCAGAAAGT
>NW_016107375.1:986598-988960 GCF_001604975.1 Cebus imitator | reverse complement strand
TCAGGAGCTGGTTTTTTGAAAAGATCAACAAAATAGACAGACCACTAGCCAGATTAATAGAAAAGAAAAGAGAGAAGAATCAAATAGTCCCATAAAAAGCAATAAAGGGGATATCACCACAGATTCCACAGAAATACAAACTACCATCAGAGATTACTACAAACAACTCTATGCACATAAACCAGTAAACCTGGAAGAAATGGGTAAACTTCTGGACACTGGCCTCCTCCCAAGCCTAAACCAGGAAGAAAGCAAAACCCTGAATAGGCCAATAACAAGGGCAGAAGCTGAGGCAGCAATTAAAATCCTACCAACCAAAAAAGCCCAGGTCCAGACGGGTTCACAGCCGAAATCTACCAGACATACAAAGAGGAGCTGGTACTATTCCTCCTGAAACTATTCCAAACAATCCAAAAAGGGGGAATCCTTCCCAAATCATTTTATGACACCAACATCATCCTGATACCAAAACTCGGCAGAGACTCAACAAAAAAAGACAACTTCAGGCCAATAACCATGATGAACGTAGATGCAAAAATCTTCAATAAAATACTGGCAAACTGACTGCAACAGCACATCAAAAAGCTTAACCATCACAATCAAGTAGGCTTCATCCTGGGGATGCAAGGCTGGCTCAACATACACAAGTCTATAAATGTAATCCACCACATAAACAGAACCAAAGACAAAAACCACATGACTATCTCAACAGATGCAGAGAAGGCCTTTGACAAAATTCAACAGCACTTTATGCGAAAAACTCTCAATAAACTAGGTATTGACAGAACATATCACAAAATAATAAAAGCTATTTACAACAAACCCACAGCCAATATCATACTGAATGGGCAAATACTGGAAACATTCCCTTTGAAATCTGGCACTAGACAAGGATGCCCTCTCTCACCACTCCTATTCAGTATAGTATTGGAAGTTTGAGCCAGAGCAATCAGGCAAGAAAAAGAAATAAAGCGTATTCAATTAGAAAAGGAGGAAGTCAAATTGTCTCTATCTGCAGATGACATGATTGTATATTTAGAAGACCCTATCCTCTCAGTACAAAATCTCCTGAAACTGATAAGCATTTTCAGCAAAGTCTCAGGACACAAAATCAATGTGCAGAAATCACAAGCATTCCTATACACCAATAACAGACTTAAAAAGATCAAAATCAAGAACAAACTGCCATTCACAGTTGCTACAAAGAGAATAAAATACCTAGGAATACAACTAACAAGGAATGTAAAGGACCTCTTCAAGGAGAACTACAAACCACTGCTCAACGAAATAAGGACACAAACACATGGAGAAACATTCCATGCTTATGGTTAGGAAGAATTAGTATCATGAAAATGGCCGTACTGCCCAAAGTAATTTATAGATTCAATGCTATCCCCATCGAGCTACCTATGATCCTCTTCACAGAACCAGAAAAAAACACCTTAAACTTCATATGGAACCAAAAGTAAACCTGCATAGGCAAGACAATCCTAAGCAAAAAGAACAAAGCTGGAGGCATTACACTACCTGACTTCAAACTATACTACAAGGCTATAGTAATCAAAACAGCATGGTACTGGTACCAAAACAGACATATAGACCAATGGAACAGAATAGAGGCCTTGGAGTCAATATCACACATCTACAACCATCTGATCTTTGACAAACCTGACAAAAACAAGCAATGGGGAAAGGATTTCCTGTTTAATAAATGGTGTTGGGAAGACTGGCTAGCCATATGCAGAAAGCAGAAATTGGACCCCTTCCTGACACCTTACCCTAAAATTAACTCCAGATGGATTAAAGATTTAAA
The DNA here is from genome assembly GCF_001604975.1 of Cebus imitator. Taxonomy (NCBI): domain Eukaryota; kingdom Metazoa; phylum Chordata; class Mammalia; order Primates; family Cebidae; genus Cebus; species Cebus imitator. Next base: position 987,147 of record NW_016107375.1, on the reverse strand, counting down.
CATAAGACCTAACACCATAAAAACCTTAGAAGAAAACCTAGACAAAACCATTCAGGACATAGGCATAGGCAAGGACTTCATGACTAAAACACCGAAAGCATTGGCAACAAAAGCCAAAATAGACAAATGGGATCTAATTAAACTCCAGAGCTTATGTACAGCAAAAGAAACGATCAGTAGAATGAACCAGCAACTAACAGAATGGGAAAACATTTTTGCAATCTACCCATCTGAACAAGAGCTAATACCCAGAATCTACAAAGAACTGTTTCAGATTTACAAGAAAAACAAACCCATTCAAAAGTGGGTGAAGGCATGAACAGACACTTTTCAAAAGAAGACGTATATGAGGCCAACAAACATATGAAAAAATGCTCATCATCACTGGTCATTAGAGAAATGTAAATCAAAACCACATTGAGATACCATCTCATGCCAGTTAGAATGGCAACCATTAAAAAAATCTGGAGACAACAGATGCTGGAGAGGATGTGGAGAAATAGGAACACTTTTACACTGTTGGTGGGAGTGTAAATTAGTTCAACCATT
>NW_016107375.1:984834-986068 GCF_001604975.1 Cebus imitator | reverse complement strand
ATATATATATATATATATATATATATATATGATTTAAAAATTTAAAAAAGAAGACAGACAAATGCATAGTTATAAAAATTGTGAGAATAAAAATGAACAATGTAAATGTCTAAGTGGAATTGTTTCTAAATGAGCAAGTATGGGTTTTGTGCTCTCTACTGAAGTCCTGTCTTTTCAATTTTTATAGTGCAAAAGTTCAAAGGTAGGAGAAGCTTGAAAGAATAAACAAAAAATACTTATGTAAAAAACTTTTTTAAAAAAAAAGAGATGAGTGGGGGAAGATCCAAGATGGCCGTTTAGGAACAGCTCGAAGTTGCAGCTCCCAGAGAAAGTGCAGTGGGTGAGTGGATGCCGCATTTTCACTGCCCATGGGCCAGGAGATTCCCAGGCAGAGGTGCCCCACAGGTCGCCAGCGTGGCTGTTGTGGCCGGCGTGGTTCTTTTGGTCGGCGCGGCTGCTTTGCCCCCCCGTGGCTGCTTTGTTGGCACCCGAGCCGGCAGTTCTCCGTACAAAATACACTGGTCCACGTGCCCTTTTGGCTGCCAATTGGAGACCCAGGAAGTCGCCCATTCATCTGATTAAAAAGGGAACTGAACAGGGAGCCAGGCGGCCAGGAGATTGCTGGGCAAAAAAAAAGCGCCACGAATCTCAGCACTGCTGTTTAAGCCGGCGCAGTGAGTCCCCGCCCGGGAAATCAAACAGATCCCCCGCCATTTCAACAGGTGATGGGGATAGAGTCGACTATTCAACTAAAAAAAAAAGAAAAAAATGGCTTGGAAGCAGGGAGCCAGGTGATCAGGCTCGGTCCCACTCCCACAAAAGAACAGCAATCAGAAACTCCCTAGATTGAGAGTTTCACAGCAAGCGCACTGAACCCGGGATGGTACAGCTCTGTGGGGGAGGGGCATCTGCCATTACTGAGGCAGCCCGCCACTATGGACACCACTGCTGAGGCAGCCCGCCGTTGCCAAGGCAACCTGCCATTGCTGAGGCTGCCTGTCATTGCCAAGGCAACCCGCCATTGCCAAGGCAACCTGCCATTACAGAGAGAGTCCACCAACACACAAGCAGGCCACCATTGCTGAGGCAGTTCTAACTACGCCCATATAAACAAAACTGCAGGGAAGTTCACAGGGCAGCTGGGCAAAGCCCACAGCAGCTCAGCAAAGCCTCTGCAGGCAGACTGTGACCAGGCTGCCTCCTTGCTGGGCAGGGCAGCCCTGAAAAAAAAAAA
>NW_016107375.1:980539-981829 GCF_001604975.1 Cebus imitator | reverse complement strand
AATTCTACCAGACATACAAAGAGGAGCTGGTACCATTCCTTCTGAAACTATTCCAAACAATCCAAAAAGGGGGAATCCTTCCCAAATCATTTTATGAGACCAACATCATCCCGATACCAAAACTCAGCAGAGACTCAAAAAAAAAAGACAACTTCAGGCCAATATCCATGATGAACATAGATACAAAAATCTTCAATAAACTACTGGCAAGCCAATTGCAACAGCACATCAAAAAGCTTATCCACCATGACCAAGTAGGCTTCAGCCTGGGAATGCAAGGCTGGTTCAACATACGCAAGTCTATAAACATAATTCACCACATAAACAGAACCAAAGACAAAAACCACACAATTATCTCAATTGACGCAGAGAAGGCCTTTGACAAAATTCAACAGCCCTTTACACTAAAAACCCTCAATAAGCTAGGTATTGACGGAACGTATCTCAAAATAGTAAAAGCTATTTACGACAAATCAACAGCCAATATCATACTGAATGGGCAAAAACTGGAAGCATTCCCTTTGAAATCTGGCACTAGACAAGGATGCCCTCTCTCACCACTCCTATTCAATATAGTACTGGAAGTTCTAGCCAGAGCAATTAGGCAAGAAAAGAAATAAAGTGTATTCAAATAAGAAAGGAGGAAGTCAAATGGTCTCTATTTGCAGACGACATGATTGTATATCTAGAAAACCCCATTGTCTCAGCCCAAAATCTCCTGAAACTAATAAGCAACTTCAGCAAAGTCTCAGGAAACAAAATCAATGTGCAAAAATCACATGCATTCCTATACACCAATAACAGACTTAAAGAGAGCCAAATCAAGAACGAACTGCCATTCACAATTGCCACAAAGAGAATAAAATACCTAGGAATACAACTAACAAGGAAAGTAAAGGACCACTTCAAGGAGAACTATAAGCCACTGCTCAACGAAATAAGAGAGGACACAAACAGATGGAAGAACATTCCATGCTCAGTTAATAAGAATCAATATAGTGAAAATGGCCATACTGCCCAAAGTAATTTACAGATTCAACGCTATCCCCATCAAGCTACCAATGACCTTCTTCACAGAACTGGAAAAAAACACCTTAAACTTCATATGGAACCAAAAGAGAGCCCGCATAGCCAAGTCAATTCTAGGCAAAAAGAACAAAGCGGGAGGCATCACACTACCGGACTTCAAACTATACTACAAGGCTACAGTAATCAAAACGCATGGTACTGGTACCAAAACAGAGATATAGACCAATGGAACAGAACAGAGGCCTCAGAGGCAACACAACA
>NW_016107375.1:971309-979769 GCF_001604975.1 Cebus imitator | reverse complement strand
AATAGCAAAGACCTGGAACCAACCCAAATGCCCATCAATGATAGACTAGACAAGGAAAATATGGCACATATACACCATAGAATATTATGCAACCATCAAAAATGATGAGTTTGTGTCCTTCGTATGGACATGGACGAACCTGGAAAGCATCATTCTCAGCAAACTGACACAAGAGCAGAAGATCAAACACCGCATGTTCTCACTCATAGGCGGGTGTTGAACAATGAGAACACATGGACACAGGAAGGGGAGTACTACACACTTGGGTCTGTTGGGGGGAAATAGGGGAGGGACAGTGGGTGGTGGGGAGTTGGGGAGAGACAGCATGGGGAGAAATGCCAGACACAGGTGATGGGGAGGAAGGCAGCAAATCACACTGCCACGTGTGTACCTATGCAACAATCTTGCATGTTCTTCACATGTACCCCAAAACCTAAAATGCAATAAAATAAATTAAAAAAAAAAAAAGAGATGAGGATGTTGGTTGGGCACAGTGGCTCACGCCTGTAATCCCAGCACTTTGGGAGGCCATTGGGCAGATTACTTGAGACCAGCCTGGCCAACATGGTGAAACCCCATCTCTACTAAAAAAAAATACAAAAATTAGCTGGATATGGTGGTGGGTGCATGTAATCCCACCTACTCAGGAGGCTGAGGCAGAATTGCTTGAAAGCAGGAGGCGGAGGTTGCAGTGAGCCGAGACTGTGCCACTGCATTCCAACCTGGGTGATGAGCGAAACTGAGTCTCAAAAAAAAACCTGATGCTGGGCAATTTATTTTAAAAAAGAGGTTTAATTGACTCACAGTTCTGCAGGCTATGTAAAAAGTGCCAGCATCTGCTTCTGGGGAGGGCCTCAGGAAGCTTGCAATCAGAAACTTGTCAGAAAGCGAAATGGAAGCAAGCAGACCTCTCACGTGGCAAGAGCGGGAGCAAGAGAGAGAGGGAGGTGCCACACATTTTCAAGCAACCAGATCTCGCATGGACTCACTCATCACCAAGGGGTGGTGCTCATCCATTCATGAGGGATCCGCCTCCGTGAGCCAAAGGCTCCCACCAAGCCCCACCTCCAGCACTGGGGATTACATTTCAACATGAGATTTGGAGGGGACAAACATCCAAACCATACTGGGCTGACCCTGCCTTGGCACGGCAGAGATCGGTCAATGACAAGAGAAGTCTCGGTTTAGCGCATTTGTAGGGTCTTTTCAACACCTTCTTGAGCTGATGTCTCATTGGGAAAAGACATCTAAGGACCAAATACACAAGGTTGTTGGTGTAATTAAACTTCCATAAGAATCTACGAATAGGAAAGTTGATTCAGCCAAAAAATGTCCCCTGACCATGGGAAGGAGACAAGCCACAGCTGTTTTTACCAACTGGAGCTCATTACATTAATTACCTTACCACCAAACAGCTCATTCAACACCCTCAAGGAGTTTTTAAAAAATCAGGGATGTTTGATCAGGAAGAGGCCATCTAGTGAATCCAAGTAGTCACCCTAGAAAGAAGGTCGCAGGCCCAGAGAGGCTAGGTGACAGCTCCAAGTTCACAGAGCAAGCGGGTGGCTCTTGGCTCAAAATCTAGTGCTCTTCCTTCTACAGTATGATACTCAGGATTTGTGCATTCACTGGGATTGCCTATTCAAAAATTCCAATATTCTTCTCTCTTGTTTCTCTCCTTCCCTAGAGGCTGAAAAAGTTGCTCTCCTTGCCTTCCTAAGAGCAACTCACAGCCAGTTACCCAGTTCAACAAGATACAAAGGGATGTTTCCTGAGAAGCTTCTCAATACTCAAGTTCAAAGGGCCACATGAGAAGCAAACCTTTTCCCTCTGCTTTTTGCTTTTAAATGTGGATGCAATGCTGGAGCCTCAGCAGCCCCCTTGAGATTGAGAGGCAACAGGACAAAGGAACAAAAGCCCAACAGACTGAGGCAGTGTATAAGAGGGACAGAAAGAGTCCACAATGACAAAATCAAGCTGCTGAATCAGCCCTAGAGCTGCCAACTTTCAGTCTTTCGTTAAGAGAGCAATAAATATCCTTGTGATTAGGCAATTCGTCTTCAGTCACAAGTTTTCCTTTGCTTACAGCTGAAGGCAACCCAGTGATTTGAGTGCATTTGAAGGCACCTGGTTCCTCCAAGATCGTGTTCTGCTTCATTGCTGCCCCTTTGCAATCTGGGAACCTTGCAGCTTGGTAGACCCTATGTAGATTTGTCCTGTTTTCTAATACCTAGAGTTAGTGAAATTTGTTACATGCCTGTGACCACCTGGCTGCTCTTAGGGGCATATTTTGTCCAGCGTTATGTCTCTTATTGCAAAAAAAAAAAAAACTGGATGTTTTTTAGAGCCAAATGAGCAAAGCTTTCAAATCAGTGTTTATGCTGCTATAGACACTATATACAGCCACAGGTTGCATCTTACCGCCTCCTGCCACCCAAAGAAACTTTCTTGATGTATTGCATTTTTAACCTATATCACTCTAGCCATACATCTCTCCAGCCTGTATTTTGAGACATTTACTGGATACTTAGCCCCTCTCAGGAACGATCCATTCCCCATTTTTCAAGTCCTCCTCCTGGAATTAATGTCTGCCCGTGCCTCCTACCTTTGCATTTGCTCAGGGAAGACGGACATTAATACGGAGAAACTCCTATCTGCAAGCCCCATTTCTGCATGATTTTCAATCCTATTTCTCCCTCAGCGTGAGGGATGAGGACCATCTCTGGTAAAAGAGGAGAACATGAGGACATGTTGCAGGCTCGGTCCAGATGCCCACAAAATCACACACTGACTCCTGCCCCTTTCCTGAGCCATCCCCTTTCAGGGCAGTCATGGCTTAGAACAACTGCATGAGATAAAGAATCTGAGGCCTTTCTCTACCTGCTTCTCCTCTCATTGAAATCGACTCCCCTACCCTTTTGAAATCCTGGTTGCTGGAAGTTCCTGTCCAATCCAGGAACTTCTAGCAACCAGGATTTCAAAAGGGTAGGGCAAGTTGATTTCAGTGTATCCAATTTGGACTAATCACATTTCAGTGGCTCACATGTAACCACTGAGCACTTGAAATGTGATTAATCCAAATTGAGATGTGCTATTTAGGGAGGAAAAACACTTTTTCTCTACTGTTCTTGATTCTCTGGCTGGGGCCTTAGAAATTAAATTGACAAAAGATACATTAACCAGAGAAAAACAGTTATTAACATGTCCAGCATGCAAACACTCAGGAAAAACTTAGTGATACGAACTCAAAAGGGTAGTTAGAACTTGAGGCTTATATAGCATTTTAACAAAGAACAGTAAAATTGTAGAAAAGAAGACAAAGGAAAAGGGATTTAGGCTTTAGGGGTGGCAAGCTGTGGGAAGGTAAATATTTAACGGGGGAACTAACAGAAAAGTTATTTAGTTATTTTAAGGCTGGGTGCAGTGTCTCAAGCCTTTAATTTCAGCACTTTGAGAGGCCAATGTGGGTGGATAACTTGAGTTCAGGAGTTCAAGATCAGCCTGAGCAACATAGCAAAACCCTGTCTCTACTAAAAATACAAACATTAGCCAAGTGTGGTGGCATACACCTGTAGTACCAGCTACTTGGGAGGCTGAGATAGGATTGCTTGAGCCCAACTAAACCCCAAAAAAGTTTAGTTTAGTAAGGTTGTTCGTTGTTGTTGTTTTTGTTTTGTTTTAAGATGAAGTTTCACTCTTGTTCCCCAGGCTGGAATGCAATTCTTGGCTCACCACAATCTCCACCTCCCAAGTTTAAATGATTCTCTTGCCTCAGCCTCCCAAGTACCTGGGATTACAGGCATGCACCACCACGCCCAGATAATTTTGTGTTTTTAGTAGAGACACAGTTTCTCCATGTTGGTCAGGCTCCTGACCTCAGGGGATTTGCCTGCCCTGGCCTCCCAAAGTGCTGGGATTACAGGTGTGAGCCACCATGCCTGGTCAGTAAGGTTTTTATTCAGAGTCCTCTTGTTGCTATTTCTGAGTTGATAAGAGTCTAAAGGTATCCCTGTCTACTTTTAGGCAAATAGGGGAGAGGGCAGGGAGTTGTTTTTCATCCTAGCATCTGCTATTCCTCGACTGTCTTCAGCTCAAAATAATCCTTATGCCAAAGTGGCATATTTTAGGGTAGTGTATTCTGATCCCCTTCAGCTGCAAATATAACATAGACACCAAATTTCAAAGACTTAGCACGCCCCCCAAAAATAAAATCTCATTTGTAATTTTTTATATTGATTACATGTTCAAATGATAATATTTTTGATATACTAAATAACATATAGGAAAACTGACTTCCCCTGTCTTTTTTTAACATGGCAGGCTAATACACCAATTTTAAATCGCCCACGTGGCACTCTTAGACTGCTATTGGACTGCACAGTTCTAGGATGCTATGAGCTGACTACAGCCATAATCCTTTTACAATAATATTTCACTTCAGTGGGGTCTTTATCTTCTGGAACTAAAGGAGTGGCTCTCATAGTTGAGCTCCAGGCTTCCTTCTAATCAATCATAAAAGTGTTGGCCGCTTGTTATAAAGATTATTTGCAAACTCACTTAAATAGCCCTAAACAACAACAACAAAGGTGGTTTTGTTTTTTGCTTCTTGATTTGAGATGAGGTTTTGCTCTGTTGCCCAGGCTGGAGTGCAATGGTGCAATCTCTGCTCACTGCAACCTCTGCCTCCTGAGTTCAAGCAATTCTCCTGCCTCTGCCTCCCAAGTCGCTGAGATTAGAGGTGCACACCAGCACATCTAGCTAATTTTTGCATTTTTAGTACAGACGGGGTTTCACCATGTTGGCCAGGCTGGTTTCAAACTCCTGACCTCAAATAATCTACACCTCTCAGCCTTCCAAAGTGCTGGGATTACAGGCATGCGCCATAGCACTTGGCTGTAAGTGCTGTTTATTAGACAGAATAGTATCTCTTGAAATCAGAGGGCAAGAGGCCGAATTGGGTCTCATAAGGAACTACCCTTAAGCCCCTGGGAAGCCAAGGTCAAGGTTCTTTTCTCCACCTCCCTGTGCATTTTATTTCCTCATCTCTTGGCCCAAATGCTTTCATTTCACTTCAAGCCCTGAACCTATATGTCCTTCTGCTTCATCTGAGCTTAGCAGAATCAATCTCTAAAGTCACCAGGACAGAGTGGAGACTCAAGATGACCTGCTTACCAGATTACAGGCAATTTATTTTATCTCCAGTGGTGCCAGACATTGCATTTTACATTTGAGTCCCAAGATGCTAGGCTGTGATTTATTTATTAGACTTCACAATGACATCAGTCTGCCTTGTGCATGCAGAGAAAATTTTAGTTTAATTCTAAAAGTGGAAGATGCTGCTGCCAAGATGTTCACTGATTTAATGTTGGGGGGATGGGGTAAGCCTTCTCACTCTCATAAAACTCGCCTTTTGGCTTGTAAAATTAGGTGAAAAGAGAACACTCTCATGATAACTCATAATTATGAAGATTTGCATATAGGGAGGATGGTGGAAATCAAATTTCATCCCTTAAATACCTAATGAGACTTGGTCAGACAGCCAGGGCTAACTCTCTTATAAGGGTGGCAGATGTCTCCCCAAATGTAGTGATCAAAACTCTGCAGAGAAGATCCCCAGACCTTCTTTCTCACTGCAGTCTGTTCCAGGATGCCAACCTGTAGCCCATCACAGCCATACCATTGAGATCACATGCAACCATGCTACCCAGAAGAAACAACGCATTTCACTAGCCTGAGTTCCTTCATCAGCTCAGCTAGATTTGAAACAGGTTGCAGAGAAAGGGATAGAGATCAGGCTGGTTTTGATGAGATGAACAGGAAAAGCATGAGTCTGCAACGAAATCTCTTCAAGAAATAGAAACTAAAAAGCAGGAGGAAGAATCACTGACAATTTGGTAAAGGAGCTGGAAGTTAAACTGGAGTAAGAATAAAGAAGTGAATTTCCACAGAGAGAGTTGGGAAAAGGCCCTCTGGGATACGTTGAGGTTTTTTGTTGTTTTTGTTCTTCCTAGACAGAGAATCTGCAATCCCTCTCCTGAGTGCCAGGAAGAAGCCCACCTCTGGGGCTTTCTCCTGAAAGCCCGATCAGGCCAGGAGTAAGCCCGGCTCTGGGGCAGAAACTTGCAGGAGAGTGAGAACAAGGCCTGGTGAACGAGGAGGAGTCAGGAGTCGTCTGTACCTGTCCATGGCTTTGTAACTTGTGCAAATACTGTAAGCCTTTAGTCTTTCAGGTGTGACCTCCCTGGGCTGGCCTATTCACTAACCAGAAGCCCTTTAGCAGATCTTTCCTTGAAGGTGAAATTCATGTTGATAATTTCTCCTTTTTTAAACTATGTTGCTTGACCTTTTGGGCTGGATGATTAAATAAACAAACAAAAACCTACGTTGCCATTTGGTTTCCCAGACCAAATAACCTGAGAGGTAAGCTAGCCTTGAGGTATCGAGAGTAATGTGGAGAGCATGTCTTTGCCTCTTCTCTAGACTATGTTAAGAAAAATTTAACTGGGAGTGGGAGGCCATTAGGCCTAGACGACTCTGGTACCTTGGTTCCTACATAAACAAACAAAGGCTAATGTCAACAACAAAATGAAACTTAAGCTTGATCAATCAGAAACTGACAACTAACCTGTAACTGGGGGACTTGCCACCAGATCATACCCAAACAACAAATACCTGCCTGCAGCCAATCAAATAATTCTCTGCCTCTGCTTTCAGCCTATAATTCTGCTAAATTTAATTTGTCTAAAGTTTTTGTTTGAACTCCTGATGTTACAAGACTTTCAGCCCTAGCCAGTTTCTTCTCCAATAATTTCTAAAATCACCAAGACGCACCTTACCTGTGTAGCAGAGAAGCCATCTTGGCCACTCCAAGTCCCTCTTTAAGCTCCAGCTCAGAGAGGTCATGCTTGCAGTGGAGGCCACAGGGACCTGATGTTCTCACAGCAGCCGCTGTGACTGCAGGGGCATAGAGAGAAGCCATACTCAGAGCCCCTTCCTGTGGCTGCCTGACGCTCTAAGTTCTGTAAATACTGCGATTTTCCCTTTTCCTGCCTCCTCCTTTTGCTTGAAGGCTCACTTCTCTTAAGCAAAGGGAGGAGGGGCTTGGTCTCCTCGGGCAAATGGACTCCTAGCAGGGCCCTCTCCAACAGGCCCCAAGCAACCCTAGACCTGCCTCCCTCTCCTTGGGCTCAGGCCAGAGTCCCTGCTGTGCAAGTAAGAAAGAGGTCACTTCTTGGCCTTTCTCTTCTAGAAAGAAACTCGACTCACTTAAAAGAGGAAGGGTGGGAGAGCCTGCTGGGGTTATAGGATTAGGCTCTGAAGCTGCTGTTGAAGTTTTATGAGCCCCAGCCTAGCTGTGAGGGTGATTATCCTGCAGCTCCCCCACGGTTCTTCAGCCTCAACACACAGCTCTGCTTCAGAAGGCAATGCAAGAATAAGGCACCGCAGAAACCCCGCCTCAATGGCCAGAGCAGATCTGAGCAGATTGCTGTGAACACCTCTGGCTGCTTGCCGGGAAAACCTCCAAGCTGCTTTGTGTAATTTTTTCCTCTTTTCATACCTCTCTGTGGTAGCCCCTGGCCAAAATCAATCACCTCAGGGTCTTTCTATGGCTAATTCTCTCACCAGGGTCAGCCCAGCCTGGAGGAGGCATTTCATTTGCACAAACCAGCAAGATGACAGATCTGCCATTAGTATTCATGACCTGGAATCCCAGGAATGGACTCTGGGCATGTGGGAGTAGGCTGGGCTGACGGATCTAAATCAAGCTGTGAATTCTCTACTCTCAGGTGCCAGCTCGGGCCCATCTGCTGTCAAATGGGTCTCAGCACCACCATAAATACTGGCCAGTGATCAGGTGCTGCTGACTAGCCCAAGAAGGCCAGGCTTTCACCATCAGAATCAGTGGCAGGTTACTAACAAGAAGGCCCAAGGAGGGTTACTGTGGGATGTTTGCATATGCAGATACAGATCAGAACCCAGGACCCTGCAGTGATTTACATCTGAGGAAATTTGCATATTAGGTAACTATTAAATGGCTGTTCCCCTGAGTGCCCTAAAGTCACCCTGAGGAGATACCACACTGCCAAGGGCCAGGCTGGAAACCTACTGAGCCCCACCCCTGGTGAGGAAGGAGACCCAGGCATCTAGGATCACCTCCCCCTTGACTTCCACACTGTATTTCAATAGAAGAAAAGGCTGGCCGACTGGCGCCTCCTAAATCACCTTCCTATAAGATAGCAGGCGTGGTGTGAGGGAATCTCTCTGGAAGACACTGTTTTTACTTAAATAAGATCAAACCCCCACCCCACTCCTCCATCCAGAGACCAGAAGCCTTTCACATGTAATTCCTAAAACTGTAAACCCAAGACCCTTTCGTATGTAATTTCTAAAGCTGTAAACCCAAGACCCTTTCACTTGTCATTTCTTTTTTTTTTTTTTTTTTTTTTTTTTTTTTTTTTT
>NW_016107375.1:957252-971209 GCF_001604975.1 Cebus imitator | reverse complement strand
GCCTCAGCCTCCTGAGTAGCTGGGATTACAGGCACGCACCACCATGCCCAGCTAATGTTTTATATTTTTAGTAGAGACGGGGTTTCACCATGTTGACCAGGATGGTCTCGATCTGTTGACCTCGTGATCCACCCGCCTCGGCCTCCCAAAGTGCTGGGATTACAGGCTTGAGCCACCGCGCCCGGCTCACTTGTCATTTCTAAGGCTGTAAACCTAAGATCCTTTCATGTGTAGTATCTAGAGTGTAAGCCTATATAAAGGCAGAGCTGCTCTATGTTTGGGGAGCTTGGCCATTTGGACAAAACATAAAGCCTTGCTCCCGGGCCGTAATAATAAAACCCCTTCCTTTCTAGTTCGGTGTCCGAAAGGTCTGTTTCTCACGGCTGCTCCTGCTTCACTTGGACCAAAGTGAAAGCGATGGCAAGAAAGAGTTGGGAGACAGAAATGGTCCACCCTCCCCACGGCTACTGCTCACCCCACCAATGTGGGGCAGCCTTTGACCTTTCCTGGAAGGTCTGATGTCATTTTTAATGGTTGTTTACATGACTTGCAGCACTAGAGGTTTGGGAACCAACAAATAATAGGTTAATAACAATCAGACAGGGATTTGGCAACAAACCCTCACTTGTCAGAGTGTTAATAGCTGTACTTCCAGTTCAGGGATGCTCTGCTAATAATGTAAGAATCGTGTATTACACAGCAGAAAGGTTTCTCACACCATCTATAAATTCACCCACGTAAACCACCCAAGACAAAGGCTAAATACATTCACTTCGGGGGCTAAGACAATGTACAAAGTAAAACTCTATTCTTCTAAGCTAAAACTAACTGCAGAAGTCCAGAGAAGGTGAATGAGGTGCCCCACCAGGAAGGTAGCGGGTAGGGAGAGGATTCTCACTGCAGCCCTGAGGGCTGACAGCTGCACCAAAGTCCAGGCTGCCACTGTCACTCCTCATATCATGACATCCCCGGAGAAACACTGCAGGACAAAGCTGCTCAGAGACAAGTCACTGTAGATCTCCACCAGGAGCACACTGCCCGACTGTGAGTCACCTGCCCAGAGCTTCCTTGATCTTGTAACCCATCCCCCTGGCTCCTTCCTTCTGGGGTGTGGGAATGGGGGAAGGGGGGGCAAGCAGAAGAAACAACCAGCTGTTAAAGGAACCACAAGCCACTACCTTGGTGCTGCTGTTGTTCCTAACCAGCCTTGGGGAGGAGAGCAGGGAGTGTAAACTATGAGAAGTTAAGCAATTTTAATTAGGGCTTTGAAATGCAAACCCCAGCACACTGAGCAGAGAGGGTCATGGTTGGAAATCATAGGAGGAGGTGTATTATTTTTGGATACATCATGAAGCTAAGAGGATGTTGGAAAATACCCACTGAACTAGTGTCAAGGGGAGGGCCAGGGAGAGGGCCAAGTCTCAGGACAGGATAGAAAATGGCCTCTAACTCTGCTGAGGGGGAGGTGAGCGCAGAACTGGAGACTCTGGGACTGTAGGGCTGCAAAGCAGATAACCAGAGGGTCCCTGGCCAGCACTCTTGAAATCCACAGTGGCCTGAAGGGAAGCAGGGGCTTGGTTTTCAGGTTGGGGGACACAGCATGGGAAGCCCACAGTGACACCTGGTTGGGCTTGAGGAAAGGAGAGTGGACTCACTGTCCTGGAGAGTGGACTCACTGTCCTGGAGAGTGGCCTTTGGGGAAGCAGACACATGGCATGGAAGGCTGCTATGGTCTGAATGTTGATGTCCTGTTTATGGTGAATTTCTAACCCCCAAGTTGATAGTGTTAGGAAGTGAGGTCTATGAAAGATGACTACGTCATGGAGGAAGAGCCCTCATAAATGAGATTAGAGCCTTCATCAGAGAGGCCTCAGAGAGACCCCCAGCCCCTTTTATCATATGAGGACACATTGAGAAGGCACTGTCTATGAGCTAGAAAGCAGACCCTCACCAGACAGCAAACCTGCCTTGATCTTGGACTTTCCAGCATCTGAACTGTGAGAAATTAATTTCTGTTGTTTACAAGCCACCTAGTCTTATTATAGCAGCCCAGACGGACTAAGACAAAGGTTTGGAGTACGTGTGTGTGGTAGCAAGAAGATCACTAGTCCAGGAGATGGGAGATCCAGGTCTTAGTCTCTGACCATGGGCCAGTCCTTCATCTCTCTGAGCCTTTGCCTGCCCATGCAAGTCATCAGGGAATGGGAACCCTGCCTCGTCTGCATCTCGTGATTGAGCTGATCCATTGGGATGGCAGGTCTAGAAGTGCAACATATTACAAAGTCCTAAACCCATACACAGTGTGCAGGATTACTCAAAAAGGAGAGTTAAGGTTGACATGCACCTGGATGGCTGGCTGCAACTTACCCACCATGGCTACTAGTATGCTTTGAGCATCGCCAGTTTGGCACAGGCAAAGTTCTAAGCCAATTCATCATTCGCGAGGATTCTGATGCCTTCCATCTGCCACTTCTTAGAAGCCATGAACCCCCAAATTGGATCAAATGTTTGGAGATGGAATTATCAGGAAGTACAAGGACTAATAGGTTGGGGAAGGCAGGGAGAGGGGCAGGAGTTGCAGAGAATGCAGCCAGCAGCTGCTGCAAAGGCCAGAGGAGAGGATAATGAGCTCAGGCTCCAGAGGAGCCAGGGGGAGGAGCATCCTGTCTCATGTCTGCTGACTATGTGGTCCAAGCTGGAAGGGGCAGTGGTCGGTCCCCTCAGTCTCATAACACAGACCAGACTTGCTTCTGAACCAAGCTAACCTCATCTCATCATTTCCCACCTCTCCACATGGTCTACCCAGCTGAATTCTGAACTGCCAGCCTAATAGGTAGGTTCTCCAGGATATGACTTGAGGATTGCAAAATGACCCCAAACATTAAAAAAAAAAACCCACCCACAAGGTGGGGAAGGAGGCTCTACCACTAGAGACTCTTTCCCCTGTAAGATGATTGTCACCTGTCAAAAGGTGGCCTTGGAAACCAGAGAAGATGCCCCCAAGAGTGATGGAGAGAGAGCAAGGAATGCAGCTTACTCTGAGAGTAAAGGGGCAGGGGGTGGGGGAGGGGAAGGGAGGGAGGTAACGGAGGATGAAAAAGGAAAAGAAGAGAAGGGGAGAGGGAGTGGGGACACCAGACAGGTGGAGACTTATGTCTGGAACAGTGGCATCATGCTCGCCGCTTACCTCATCAGCCACAAGCTACCTAGGAGCTTGTTTTCCTATGAATTAGAATGTTACTCAAATTGGTTTCTGCTTACTTACCCCCATGAGCTATTTGTCCTAATGAGTGTCTCTAACAGCACAATCCCCACCAGCTTCCTGACAATCCCCTTCTAGGAGCCAAGAAAAAAAAAATACATATATATATATATGAAGAATGGAAGAATGTGCCCACTAAGTGGGACAAATGGAGATGCTGGGATGGGGAGAGATACCGAACCCTTGGGATTATGCACTGCGGGGAGAAGTCTGTGTTAGCCATCTCGCTCTCCAGCTTCCCTGCACAATTAGTTCAGAAACATCCACCCTTGCCTCCAATACCCTGACTTGTGGACGTGGCCCATGGAGCCAAACTTCCATCAGAATCAGGGAAGAAACTGTATGAGCAGGAACAGATTGAGTTTAGGAGAAGAGGAGGCTGAATTTCTAAAGATTGCATTCCGTGCCAGCCATGGTTGGAATCTGATCCTTGGGACTCATTGT
Source organism: Cebus imitator (assembly GCF_001604975.1). Classification (NCBI taxonomy): domain Eukaryota; kingdom Metazoa; phylum Chordata; class Mammalia; order Primates; family Cebidae; genus Cebus; species Cebus imitator. The sequence continues at coordinate 967,503 of NW_016107375.1, read as the reverse complement.
TCCAGCTGACATGGATAATAAGAAATGAGGACATCTGGGCCAGGCGTGGTGGCTCACGCCTGTAATTCCAGCACTTTGAGAGGCCAAGGCACGCACATCACTTGAGGTCAGGTGTTCGAGACCAGCCTGGTCAACATGGTGAAACCCCATCCCTCTTAAAAATACAAAAAGTAGCCAGGCGTGGTGGCATGCACCTGTACCCCCAGCTACTTGGGAGACTGAACCAGAAGAATTGCTTGAACCTGGGGGGCAGAGGTTGCAGTGAGCTGAGGTCACACCACTGCACTCCAGCCTGGGCGACAGAGCGAGAATCTGTCTCAAAAAAAGAAAGAAATGAGGATGTCTGGAGGCCAGAAGACAGCTGGCAATTCAGTAAGTGTCAGCTTGAAACTGTTCCCGTCACTCTGAGCTCAAGTCAGACCACTCTATTCCTATGCCTTTGTTTTCTGGTCTATAAAACCAGGACAATTAAAAAGTCACTGCAGGTGCAGTGGCTCATGCCTATAATCCCAGCACTTTGGGAGGCCAAAGTGGGCAGATCATAAGGTCAAGAGATCGAGACCATCCTGGCCAACATGGTAAAACCCCGTCTCTTCTAAAAATACAAAAATTAGCTGGGCATAGTGGTGCATGCCTGTAATCCCAGCTACTTTGGAGGCTGAGATAGGAGAATCGCTTGAACCCGGGAAGCAGAGGTTGCAGTGAACAGAGATCGTTCTGGCGACACAGCAAGACTTCATCTCAAAAAAAAAAAAAATCACTTCAGTTATTTCCTCAATGAACAAATATGAAGTGAGGGTCTACCCAGGGCCTAGCTGGGGAAACAGAGATTAAATATACAGCCATAGAGCAACTAAAGACAACTGCGCCTTCTTTCCTGTTGAGGACTTCAGAGCCTGCAGAGTAGGCACCACTGTGACCTCAACAAAGCCCTATAAGGGAGGCAGGCTCCAGAAGAGAACTCTGAGGTCAGGAGTTTCGGTGCTCTCTCTACAACCAGATAGCTGGTCTGTGGCTGGGCTGGGCTTTAGAGCCCGACCCCAGGGTTGGAGGCCTTGGCTCAGAGGCTTGAGGGAAGCCTACAGGAGAGTGGGGGGCGGCAGGAAGAGCCTTTTCTGCTGCGGTGCTTCTGCTTTGTCTCTCTTCCCCTCCAAACTCCCTTTTTTTCTGCTTTCTCAGCTGATCAAAGCCTAAGGAGGCACCAATTGGCTAGTGGAACTCCAAGCGACGATGAGAACACTGAACCCTTGAATAAAGGGACAAAGGAAATTTGTTCCCTGGAACCAAGACTTGGGGTGGGGAGAGTGGTCCACTATTTCAGGACATTCCTGGTAACTCCTGTAGATGGTCCTTCCCTAACAGACAAAGACAGGCAGAGACACAATGCCTGCTTCCACCCTATGAATGTTGGAACAAATTCATTCATTCATTCATTCATTCAATTTGTTGAATCCTGCTATGTTTCAGGAACCCTGGGGATATAGCAATGGAGAAAAGCAAATAAGGTTCCTACCTGCAAAAATCTAATGGTCTAGCACAGTGCACCCAAACTTTTTTCACCTTGAGATATACGAAGAAAATGATAAAATGCGTATCACCTATCAGAGTGACTGATGAGATCACTCTGGCTAGAGGGGACCAGCCCAGGTCATCCAGATGACCCAGGACCCCACAACCCCTCCAGTCCCAAGGGCTGGGAGGATCAATATCATAATAAGCCATGCACCCTGGCTAAGAACTTCCAGCTACATGGCTATAGGTGGGTTTCTGATTTGTAGCTACTGGGGTAGTCGAGATTAAGGGAGGCAAGGGTACTATAACCTGGGAATGTTAGAGCTTGGAAGAATAAAACCATGGTAGTTTTAAACCATGGCTGCAAATTCTTAACACCCCTCCCATGAAGAGATGGTGTCCAAGTCTCCTCCACTAAGAGGGCTTGTGACTGCTTTGACCAATAGAGTACAGCAGAAGTATGCTGTGTGACTTCCAAGGCTGGGTCATTAAAAAAAAAAACAGGCAGTTTCCACTTTGTTGACTGGAAGCTGTGCACTTGGAGAACTGAGCCTCCACGTAAAAGGTTTCACTACCCTAAGACACCATCACAGAGAGACTATGCATACATGCTCTGGTTGACAGTTCCAGCTAAGCCCAGCCTTCAGACCCACACTGGATTTGTAAGCAAAGAAGCTGCCTATGACTCCAGCCCTCTTTGCTCAAGTTTTCCCAGACACCATGAAGCAGAGAAACCCATTTCCACGAAACGCTACCTGAACTCCTGACCCACAGAATCTATTACATCATAATGTAGCTGTTGTTTTATATGACTGGGCATTGGGGCAGTTGTGTAGCAGTAGAAGCACCGGGACAAAATCAAAGCTCCAGCAGAGGCTGCTGGGCTGGCCCCAGTTCACAAGGCTGACTCTCTACTGCACGTTACCATAAGAGGTGAGGGTAGTGGGAGAAGGAGGACAACTCATGGGAAAGCAGCTTCCTCAACCTCAGTCTTCCTGGCAGTGGTAGAGTTAGCAAACCATCAGCAGGTCAGTCTTGTAATGGTCTACAGCCTGCTCTGCAGCCTTTGAATGGATTTTGTAAGCATTCAACTCCCTGTATTAAATCCTTCTCTGCTGACAAGAGCCAGAGTAGCTTCTCATACCTGCAACTGAACCTACCTAATACAGAGCCCAAATACCTTGCTTATACTCCAGAGCAGACTTGATTCCTCTCCATTTCAGAGATTGGCTCTTATCCTTTTCACTGAGTATCTGTGAAATTTACCAGAATCCTTCTAGTAAATTTTCTTTACTTTGCCAAAATTGATTTCTGTTGTTTGAAACCAAAGAACTCCAACTGATACAAAATTTAAGTTGCTAATTAAGTGACTATCTTACCTAATAGTCTCCCCTTATTTACAGTTTCACCTTTTGTGGTTTCAGTTACCCAGGATCAACCATGGTCTGAAAACAGTAAATGGAAAATTTCAGAAATAAACAATTCATAAGTTTAAAAAAAACCTTATTATAGTATATTATTATAAATTGTTCTATTTTATTATTAGTTATGATTGTTAATCTCTTACAGTGCCCAATATATTAAACTTTATCATCCATATGTATGAATAGAAAAAACATATAGAATATGTAGGGTTCAGTATTATTCAAGGTTTCAGGCTCCCATGAAACATCTTGGAACATATCTGCCTTGGTTAAAAAGGGGGGCTATTGTATTTGACCCCCTAAGAACCCACTTTTCAGATGAACAGTGTAGGAAAGAGTAATTTTCATATGATTCAAAGATACAACCGTATTTTTTTTAGTCTTTAGGGATGGCTTTTTTGTGCATGAAAAATAATCTTCAGAATCTACTTTGGTATTTAAAGCTAATATTCTCATTATTATTATTATTACAGAAACAAATTCAGAGGTTTAGTTTTCCCTATGTTTTTAAGTTCAATATAGAATATTCTACTTATAAATATTTCAAATTTTATAATAATTTTAAGAAGATTTTTATAACTTAATTAAAGTCCTTGGACTATTTTATCTGTGTGTATAAACCCCCCATGATAAATTCCCTTTTTAAAGTAATTCAGTTATCTAACTAACCAACTTTCCCAGGTACTAAAGTGATTCTTACAAATCTGCTAGATCAAGTTTATAAATATGATGATGAAGTTCTTGTAAATGTGCCAATGCTATTCACAGGCTAAGATTCTCTTGCAGTTTTCAGTTTAAAATTTAAATTGATTGCTTGGGACTCTAATTAGCCAAATTCTCCAAATATTTTTGGACACTTGATATAGTTTGACTGTGTCCCCACCCAAATCTCATCTTAAATTCCCACATGTTGTGGGAGGGACCAGTAGGAGGTAACTGAATCATGGGGGCAAGTCTCTCTGTGCTGTTCTAATCATAGTGAATAAGATTTATGAGATCTGATGGTTTTAAAAAGAGGAATTTCCCTGTACAAGCTCATCCTTTCTTTGCCTGCTGCCATCCACATAAGATGTGACTTGCTCCTCCTTGCCTTCTGCCACGTTTGTGAGGCTTCCCTAGCCATGTGGAACTGTAAGTGCAATTAAACCTCTTTCTTTTGTAAATTACCCAGTCTGAGGTATGTCTTTATCAGCAGCGTGCAAATGAACTAATACAACACCACTTGTGTCCTACCTCACACCCTCACAGCCTACCTTTTGCTTTAATCACTCCTGTGGTAACCACAGGTGAGGCCTGACAGCGCCTCTCAGCTTCAGTCTCTTGGTTTGTACCTGTGTAATTCTCAGACACTCAGACACCATGGCAAAGAGGTCCTTGGGAACTGCTCTACATTCATGCATACAGAGGGGGGTGGGGAGGGAGAGAGAGAGAGATAGAGGAGGGGGCGAGGGGAGAGAGAGAGAGGAGGGAGTGAGGGAGGGAGAGAGAGAGGAGGGAGTGAGGGAGGGAGAGAGAGGAGGGAGCGAGAGAGGAGGGGGGGGGAGAGAGAGAGAGGAGGGAGAGAGAGAGAGAGGAGGGAGGGAGAGAGAGAGGAGGGAGTGAGGGAGGGAGAGAGAGGAGGGAGCGAGAGAGGAGGGGGGAGAGAGAGAGAGAGAGGGAGAGGAGGGAGCGAGGGAGAAAGATAGAGACCTCAGAAGTATGTGGGATATGACACCCTGTGGGGGAAATCCTGTGAGGGAAGGAAGCCAGAGGATAAAGGCTCTCCTCTTCCATTTTTCTGGCAGACAAATTTTCTGAGGCTCATTCCACATGTTTACTCAGAAGTGCCCAGAAGGATGAAGCCTCAGTTGCCCGTAGCAATGACCAAGTCAATTACGTGTCCCGTTTTATTATTTTATTCCTGTTTTCTATATCCCTTACTGGATAAACTACCTGCCCCTGAGCTTCCTCTCGGCTCTCCTTGCCAGGGTGAATGCTGGCTAAGACAAATGCTAATGCACACAAATTATTCCCTGATTTTACACAATAGTCATGCTAGGGATTTCATAGGCTTCATAATCTCTGTTCTCAATTCTAAATCTCCTCAGGGTTAAAATATTCACCAGAATTGCCATAACAAAGAGCCATACCTGGGTGGCTTAAAACCACTGGAATTTATTCTCTGAGCGTTCTAGAGGCTGGAAGTCTTAAATCAAGGTATTAGCAGAGCCACGCTCCCTTGAGACTCTGGGTAGAATGCTTCCTTGTCCTGCCCGGGCTCTGGTGGTGGCCCACAATCTTTAGCGTCCCCTGGCTTGCAGCTGCGTCACTTCAGTCTCTGCCTCCATCCTCACATGGCCTTCTCCCTACGTGCATCTTCACGTCAACTTCCTTCTGTGTATGTCTGGTTCCAAATTTCCCATTTTTGTAAGGATACCACGCATACTGGATCAGAGCCCACCCTAATGACTTCATCTTGACTTGGTTCTCTGCAAAGACTTTGTTTCCAAATAAGGTCACATTCTGCAGTGCTAGTGATGAGGACCTCAATTTATCTCTTTTCGGGTAAAGACACATAATGCCACAGTGCCCACTATGGAAACAATTAAGTAATTCTAATCAATTAGAGGGATTTCAAGCAAACTTTCAGGTTGTCTGTCAGCTGGGCCATTTTGCAAATTGACTAGAGATTTTGGCAGGATTTGAGATCAGAAATTGTGAAAGGGCAGGCACCATGGCTTACAACTACAATCCCAGCATTTTGGGAAGCTGAAGAGGGAGGATAGGATTGCTTGAGCCCAAGAGCTGGAGACCAGCCTGGGCAAGATGGTAAGAGCCTATCTCAAAAACAAACAAACAAAAAGTCCCAGCTCCTCAGGAGGGTGAGGTGGAAGGATCCTTTGAGCACAGGAGTTCGAGGCTGCAGTGAGCTATGATCGTGCCACTGCACTCCAGCCTTGGAAACAAAGCAAGACTCTATCTCATAAAAAAAAAAGAAAAAAAGAAGGAAAAGAAAAGAAAAACTGTGACAGAGCCATCTTCCGCAGTTACCACACCAATGGGAATCTAAGTTCATGCCTTCCAATGCAATTGTGGAAACATTACAAACTACAAAATCTTGAATTAGCTTTGGCTAGAAAATGTGGGGGAAAGCAGAGTTTCCAAGGCCTTATTAGCAACTGCTCAGGAAGAGCCCTAAAAAAAATGAGAGACTGTTGATACAGGTGCTCTGAAAAAATAAGTCCTGACGTAACCATTAAATCTTACTAGGTAGAAAAGGAAAATAAAAGTGCATATTTACACAACTGTGAACAAAAATATGTAAGCTAATTCTACCCACAGGCTGTATCTTGTTATCAGAGTTGAAATCGCATTTAGTTTGCTAGAAAAGGCCAATGATCTTTGCTGTAATATTGAAAGTTTTATTTTTGTAGTTCCAAAGATTTTGGCTTATAATCTTAAGACTAATATGTTTGTTTTATGTAAATGTATTACAGAGGATGTTTCTTGTACATAACAGAGTTTGTTCACTTGACGTTCTAAGCTACGTTTGTCATAGGAAGTTGATTTTTCCCAACAATCTTGGTGACAAATTAACTCACTGTGACATCACTTGCCTGGCTCAAATTAACTCAACTCATACAAAATGAACAAACTAGCTTTCTTAACATTAGGAACATAAAGGAATATTTCTTTTGCAATATGCATTTATTAGTAAAGTAGTACTTAGAGATTAACCTTAAGTACATCTGAGAGATGATCCTGAATTCAGATCATTTGACAGATGATGAAGTCGCTTGAATGCAAGTTATACATTACCTCATTCTTAAGTCTAATGATTGTGTACCTAACCCAAAACCAGCATGGCAGACATCTGATGGGATTTGACTATTTATGTACTTGATGCTACTATGAATTCTCTTCATGTACTCCCTACAATCTATGAATCCATTTGAATCCATCGAAATGACATTTGCTTGGATTCTGCAGCTCTCCCTGGCTTTATCTGGCTTAATAGTCAGAACTTCTAAGGTCTCATGAATGACAGGAGAGAGGTCAACTTCATAGATATATGGGGTGGACAACCACTTTCACTGCTGCCAAAAGAAATTTGCAGGTGAAAAATAAGCAATGAACAGAGAAGTCTGATCTGTCCAGTGCATAATTAAAACCCCTTAAAGAAAATCAGTGGATCCTTGGCAAACATTACACATTCCAGCCTTTTTCATATTAAGAGGAAAACATAAATTATATCCAAATAAGTGATGATAAATGCATCGGAAAGCTCCATGCTTCTAGAACACTTTGCACCAAAGGGTCCCCTCTGTGGTCTTGGGAAGCAATGAGGCAAAGAAGCTGCATGTTAGATTCCGACTGAGTGGTGCAAACAACTGCTAAATTAGTGTGAATTATCTGGGCTGTCCCATCTGGCCATCCAACCAAAGTGCTGCCTGTACTGCAGAACTGCTGGAGAAGGCCTCCCATCCTCTATTCTTCAACAACAAAATACAAAGCCCCTCTTAGTTTCTGACATGAATCCAAACTAGTCAAAAGATCAAGCAGTGGGGCCGCGCACAGTGGTTCACGCCTGTAACCCCAGCACTTTAGGAGGCCAAGGTGGGCTGATAGCTTGGGCTCAGGAATTCAAGACCAGCCTGGACAACATGTTGAGAGCCTGTCTCTACATAAAATACAAAAATCGTGCAGGTGTGGTGGCACACAACTGTAGTCCCAACTACTCAGAAGGTTGAGGTGGGAGAATCACTTGAACCCAGGAGGCAGAGGATGCAGTGAGCCAACATCGCACCACTGAGCTCTAGTCTGGGTGATGAGGTGAGACCCTGTCTTTAAAAAAAAAAAAAAATCAAACAGGGACAAAAAGTGGGCACTTGCAAGATACAGAAAACCCACAGAGAAATGCTGGGGCTAGATGGAGGAGGGTGGGAACTGAGCTATAAGCTGGTCAATGAAGATGAATAATCTATCTTGATTTCTTTGGAACAAGGCAGGGTCTAAACAAAGAAATGGATACAGATGAAAGCACAGTGGCGTGGAGGGGAGCTGCTGCTTCTCCCTGGGGGCTTTCTGTTCCCCCTGCACAGTCATTTGCCTCATCTTTTCCCATCCTGCCTTGCCAGTGCATGAAGCCCACAGCCCCTCCTTGCACGGGCTATCTGGAGGCAAAGAGGCTGGATTGGGAGTTCTCTGTGGCTTGGGAATGAGAACCGTATTCTTGGGTCTGGCACAGACCGTCTACTAATCTATTTGGTTCTGGAGTCATCTCAGAGCACCTGGGCTTCATCCCCTGAACCAACCAGAGGTCCTCCAGGACTTTCAAGTCAGGTAGCACTCAACTTACCTCCCAATAGGGAAGTACAGCCCTCAGGCTACCCAAGGTACCCCACTCCCAGCCCTTCCCACTTCTGGTAGCAGTTCTGAACCCAACAGAACTGCCCCCTTCCTATCATATCCTAATTCTGCTTCTTCTGGCACATCCAAAATTTCCTTCTGCTCTCTCTTAGATATGCTACTGATAACCAGACATGGGCTCAAGGCTGCTATGATCTCCATGTTTTATCCCTCTAATTCATATGTTGAAATCTAATCCCAAGGTGATGATATTAAGAGGTGCAGCATTTAGAAGGAGAGAGCTCTGTCCTTATGAGTGGGATTAATGCCCTGAATAAAAGAAGTCCAAGGGAGTTGGGATTGTTTTGTTTTGTTTTGTTTTTTGTCTTTGTTTTTGTTTGTTTGCATGTGCTCGTGTGTGTGTGTGTGTGTGTGTGTGTGTGTGTGTGTGTGTGTGTTTACCCCTTCTATCATGTGAGGACACAGCAGAAGATGTCATCTATGAAGACCAGGACCCTCACAAGACACTGAATCTGCTTGCACATTGATCATGGACGTTTTAGACTCCAGAACTGTGAGCAATAAATTCCTGTTGCTTGCAAATTACTCAGTCTAAGGAAGTTTGTTAGAGAAGCCTAAATGAACACAGAGAAAGGCTAATGCATTATCTACTTTCAGGACTCATTCAAGTTACTTGCTAGACACTGTAGGAGTTATAATCTTTCTTTCTTTCTTTCTTTTTTTTTTTTTTTGAGATGGAGTCTCATTCTGTTGCCCAAGCTAGAGTGCAATGGCATGATCTTGGCTCACTGCAACCTCCACCTCCCAGGTTTAAGCAATTCTCCTGCTTCAGCCACCCCAGTAGCTGGAACTACAGGCACATACCACCATTCCTAGCTAATTTTTTATCTTTTTGGTAGAAACAGGGTTTCGCCATGTTGGTAAGACTGGTCTTAAACTCCTGACCTCAAGTGATCTGCTTGCCTTGGCCTCTTAAAGCTCTGGGATTATAGGTATGAGCCACTGTGCACAACCTTTTCATTCATTCTTTATAAGAGTTTCACTGTCACAGCCTTTGTTCTGCTATCTAAGTTAACTCACACATCCCTGTGGCCCACAAACGTCAGAACAGGGCACTATTAAATGACATTAAGTTCACCCCTCAGTTTCAATTCTGCCCAACAAACGTAACCCCTAAGGAATTTCATTCTGTTCAACGAACATCTCAAGTTTTTGAAATAGAATAGGTTTCCACCCCCTACACCTTGGGAAATACCACAAAAAGTCTTACCCCTGTGCATCACAACCTAACCACACACTCAGGCAGGAGTGTGAAGAAGGCCTTCCTGCCTTTTTCCTACTTAAGGCCCTGCATCCCTTCTTGTGACCTGCACTGAGTGAATGGGAAAATAACCATAACAGCAACACCACTAACCATATACTGTCCATCTACTGTCTAATACATCTCCAGTGATTTCTCTTGGTTTAACAACTTTAGACATCATCTATTGACTTCATAACACGGACATAAAAATTTGAGGTCTTACCCACATCCCTTTCTGCTCCTTCCATCGTAATGAAATTATGACTTTGAATTAAGTCTGTATTTAGAATCTGGGCTGGGTATGGTGACTCACGCCTATAATCCCAGCACTTTGGGAGGCCAAGACAAGCAGACCACCTGAGGTCAGGAGTTCAAGACCAGCCTGGCTAACATGGTGAAATCCCATCTCTATTAAAAACACAAACACAAAAATTAGCTAGGTGTGATGGCACATGCCTATAATCCCAGCTACTCAGGAGGCTGAGGGAGAAGAATCATTTGAACCTGGGAGGCAGAGGTTGCTGTGAGCCAAGATCGCACCACTGCAGTCCAGCCTGGCCACAGAGTGAGACTCCATCAAAAAAAAGAAAAGAAAAGAAAATAGTGTAAGCACATTTCCAGCCTATGTGAAATCATGGGCACCCCGATACCTCTGCAAACCCT
>NW_016107375.1:938868-957232 GCF_001604975.1 Cebus imitator | reverse complement strand
ATATTACTCTATGTTTATTATTGAGCTAAGTAATGTTCTCTGATTACATGTCCTTTCTTATAGTTTATTTTCCCTGGAGTTAATAATTGTCCACCATTTTCTCAAACTTATGGTTTTAAGATTTCCCACAACCTCCAACAGCTCTGTAAAATATCTTTCAATCAAAACTTATATGCTGTCAACCTGTCAAGTGATCTGTCAGTTCCATTTTCCCCTTGAGTTTCCCTCCCAGAGCTCCCTATTCTCTGGTCCACTTGGAACCAACATTCCTGACTCCCTAGACCTACTATACTCTAGTCACTCACACTTTCACCATTTTTCTCTCTCTGGAGCTGGATCCCAAGTTTATTGGATCACATCTGCTTTATTATACTTGCTAATTTTCATAAACTATCCTCCAAGAGCCTCCTGAAAGAGTAGGTGGAGGTGTATCAGGATGGAATCGTTTATGCTTCAGTAACACACAACCTCAAGATCTTAGCTACTTTAACACTAAAGGTTTATTTCCACTCCACGACATGATCACTAGGGATTACCAGCTGGAAGCAGTGTTCCACATCTCCTCACTACAGGATCTAAGCTACTCGAAGAGTCATCATCACAAGCATTGCAGGTCACTGCGATGGATGAAAGGAAATAGCATAGTGAAGCTTCCACCTGGAGGTATTATACATCATTTCTGCTTATATTTGATATGGCCACACCAAGTCAAAGAAGAAAAAGAAGTTCCCAGAAAAAGAATAAAAATACTTATTGAATAGCACTAATGACTATTGCAGGAGATTAATTTTTTTTAATGTTTTTCATGGCCAGCCGCAGTGGCTCATGCCTGTGATCCCAGGACTTTGGGAGGCAGAGGCAGGCAGATCACTTGAGGTCAGGAGTTCAAGACCAGCCTGGCCAACATGGTGAAACCCCATCTCTACTAAAAATACAAAAATTAGCCAGGCATGGTGACACACTCCTGTAATCCCAGCTACTCAGGAGGCTGAGGCGCAGGAAGTGCTCAAACCCAGGAGGTAGAAGTTGCAGTGAGCTGAGATTGCACCAGTAGGTGACAAAGCAAGATTCTGTCTCAAAAAAAAAAAAAAAGTTATATCCAAAATGTCTTGATTGTGTCTCATACTCGATTAATAATGTCTGGGAATATAATTCAAGATTAGAAATAATTTTCTCCCAGAATTTTGAACAGACTGTCCCCCATGTCCCTTAGCTTCCAATGTTGCTGCTGGGAAGCCTCATCATGCCAGGCTCTTTCCTGATGCTTTGTATCTGACCTCTTCTCCATGTTGTTGTTGTTCCCATATTTCATCTTTTTCTCTCTCTGATAGATGTTAATAGATTTTAGAACTATATTTTTATTTCTGCTGTTATAAAGTTTCACAATGACATGCCTTGATATGGATTTTTTTTTCCCATTTATCATGCGAGGCATTTTTAATCTGACACTTATGTACTTCCTTGCTGGTCAATGTTTATGTGCTAGTTGATAAGTTCCTCCTCACTGTTTTCTCTGTTGTCTGTTTCTGAAGTGGTGATTAGATGTCAGCCTCCTGGAATAGTCATTTATCTCTACCTTTCTATTGCTCTTTTTGGGGTTATTCCTTCTAGGATATATTTCAACTTTATCATCCCATCACTTTACATATTCACATAATTTAATTTTTATTTCCATGAAGTTTTCCTTAACTGATTCTTCCTGCCATGCTGCATTCCACACCCCTCTCTTTTCATTCTGGCTCCTCACCCTCTGCTGTGTCTTGGTATATGACCCCATGACAATGTCGTGGCTCTCTATTTTGTACCTAGGGACTTGGGTACCTGGCTGTTGATTAAACCACCAATTCCACCCTGCCCTAGCCCCAGCTGTTCCTGGTGAGCATGAAATTCTAGCCTAACTTCTCACATCTCTCAGTCATTTTTCAGCCTTTTAAGTTGTTCCACATTCAAAAAAATTGGAGTTAGGGCACACTCAGCCAAAATTTTCAATCACTGTAGGGAGAACACACAGAAGTAAAACAAAAAACAAACCAACCTAAAAATAAACCCTAATTCTTCAAAATGCACATCTCCTTTTTTTGCCTGTCTTGAAAAAATTTAATGTTCCTGACTGTAAATTGAATCATACAAGTATTTATTTAATATCCAGCCCAGTTTTGTGTACTGAGAATACAGCAATAAAAAAAAATACAGAAAGTCCCTGCTCTTCATTTTAATGAGGAGAGACAGATAATAAGCAAAATGTAATGTGCAGGAGGTGACAAATATTAGACAAAAATAAAGAAGGCTGTGGGGCCAACAGTGCTGGCAGCTGGAGATGGAAAGCCCTGCATTTTTAAAGATCCTCTTTCTGATCGTTCCCTGCTTAATTGTCAGTTGTATGCTGAGTCCCTCCCTGTATTCGTTTGTACTCACGCCAATATAAAGAACTACTTTAGACTGGGTAATTTATTAAAAAAATAGTTTTAATTGACTCACAGTTCCACAGCTATACAGGAATCATGGTTGGAAGGCCTCAGGAAACTTACAATCATGTCACAAGGGCAAAGGAGAAGCAAGTACATCTTCATATGACAGCAGGAGAGACAGAGAGCAAAGGGGGCAGTGCCATACACCTTTAAACCATCAGATCTTGTGAGAATTCACTCACTACTACGGGAAAAGCAAGGGGTAAATCTGCCCCCATGATCCAATTACCTCCCACCAGGTCCCTTCCGCAACACTGGAAATAATAAGATTTGAGTAAGGACACAAAACCAAATCATATCATTCCACTCTGGCACCTCAGAAATCTATATCCTTCTCACATTTCAAAACACAATCATGTCTTGCCAATCGTCCCCCAAAGTGTTAACTCAATCCAGCATTAACTCAAATGTCTGAGTCCAAAGTCTTATCTGAGACATGGCAAGTCCCTTTCACCCATGACCCTGTAAAATCAAAAACAAATTAGTTACTTCCAAGATAACAACAAAGGTACAAGCATTGGGTAAATGCTCCCATTCCAAATGGGATCAAAACAAAGGGGCTACAGGTCCCATGCAAGTCCGAAACACAGCAGGGCAGTCATTAAATCTTAAAGCTCCAAAATGATTTCACCTTTATTCCAGTTCCCAAAAAGTTCCTCATCTCCATCTGAGACCACGTCAACCTGGACTTCATTGTCCATAACACTATCAGTATTTTGGCCAAAGCTGTTCAACAAGTCTCTAGGAGGTTCTGAATTTTCCCACATCTTCCTGTCTTCTTCTGAACCCTCCAAACTGTTCCAACCTCTGTACCTTACCCAATTCCAAAGCTGCTTTCACATTTTAGGTATCTTTATAGCAATGCCTCACTTCTTTGGTACCAATTGTCTGTATTAGTTCATTCCCACACTACTATAAAGAACTACCCTGAGACTGGGTAACTTATGAAGAAAAGAGGTTTAACTGACTCGCAGTTTCACAGACTATAAAGAAAGCATGGCTGGGGAGCCTCAGGAGATTTACAGTCATGGTGGAGGAGTGAAGGGGAAGCAAGCACATCTTTACATGATGGCAGGAGACAGAGAGAGTGAAGGAGAAAGTGCCACACACTTTTAAACCATCAGATCTTGTGAGATCTCACTATCACAAGAACAACAAAGGAGAAATCTTCCCCCACGATCCAATCGCCACCCACCAGATCCCTCACAAAACACTGGGAATTACAATTCAACATGAGATTTGAGTAGAAACACAGAGTCAAATCATATTCCCCAAAAGAAAGCACCTAAAGGTTAAACCAGTTGATTCATCCACCTCCAAATCTAGCATCTCTGAAAGATGAATGATTTCCTGATAGGCTTTGGTTAAAGAGGTCAGTTATTGAAGGCTGCAGAATAAGTCAAGTACCTGAGCATGCCCAGCATGCTCACGCAAGGAGAACAGGATAATAACAATTCAAACTCCAGTTTGGAAAATGGGAGAATGGGAAACCACCCACATGGTGGTCGCTGGAATAGAAATAGCAGAAGCTCCAATGTAGCAGTTAAAGAAGATGAGGCTTTTTGAAAGGTGTTTAAGTCATGAGGCCTCTGTCCTCATGAATGGATTAATGCTGCTATAAAAAGGGCTTGCAGGAGTCGGTTTGCTCTCTTCTGTTCTTCTGCTACACAAGGACACAACGTTCATCCCTTTTTGCCTTTCTGCTTTTTATTATGGTGGTGATGCAGCAAGAAGGTCCCCACTAGATACCAAATTCTAGCACCTTGATCTTAAGACTTCTCAGCCTCCAGAACTCCAGGTTTAACATTCTATTCTCTGTAAGCAATTTAAAGATTGACCTAGGAATTATCTACCAACTTTATAACATTTTTGGCAATAAAGCTTCCTTTCAATTTGATAGGTTTCAGGGGTCAAAGCACACACTTTCCAGAGTCTGAGAGCCACCTCCCTGGGACCACTGCCACTGACAGCAACCCCAACCCCCAACTCCAGCAGCAGGTCTGCAGTGTGTGTGCACATATGCTGAAGACAGACTCTCCCAGTCCACCATCATGGCTGCCACTACCACTTAAATGTGCCACTAGGGAACCTGGGGATTGCCCCACCCTGCCCACCACAGCCTGTGCCCATGCATACCACTAGAAGACCTGATGACAAGCCCAGATGGCCTAGCACCATCCACCCCCACCTTTTGCCCAAACATGATGCCCAGAGACCTGAGGATCATCATGTCCAACCCGTCCCCCAATGCTGGCATCTATGTACTCCTCCTAGGGGCCAGAAGACAGGACCACCCAGCCTGTTGCCACCATCATCACCACCACCTCCCAACAGGCACCACGTAGGAACCAGGGGATGGGCCTGCACAGCCCATCACAGCCACTACTAACAACGCATACTGCTTTGGAGCCCAAGGGTTGCCCTACCACCACTACTACCATTGTCCATGCCTTACATGCTATCCAGGGGCCTAAGGAATCACCTACCTGCTCAACCCAGCACTGCTATAGCCAGCACCTAAGCAAGCCACTTGGAGGCCTAAGAATCAGCCCACCTGGACCTGCTAACATCAGTATTAGCAGTAAACACTATATATACCTCCCAGGGGCCCAAAGACAGGCAACCTCAGCTTTCCACCACTACCACTGGGACCTGAGAACTGGCCACCATCCCTGTCCCCAGCAAAACCTCACCACAAATTCCACTAAAAACTGCAATCTAAGCCACTGAGGAAATAACAGATACCACTGATGCTATTTACAGCTGACAAGATTGTACAGAGATTACACTACTATGCACACCAAGAACCAAAGCTTAAATGCCCTCCTGACCAACACCATATATACAGCTTTAGGAAAATGTCTTTCCTCATGAAAGCCAATCCAAAAAATTGAAAGAAGAGGCTGTTATACCAGATGCACAGATACACATAAGAGAAATGGAAAAGCAAGGAAATATAACACCTCCAAAGTAGCACAGTAATTCTCCAGCAACAGATTCCAATGAAAAAGAAACCTATGAAAGTCTGGGAAAATAATTCAAAATAATGATATTAAAGAAGCTCAGTGAGGCTAGGCACAGTGTCTCATTCCTGTAATCCTGGCACTTTGGGAGTCTGTGGCAGGAGGATTGCTTAAGTCCAGTTAGTTCAAGACCAGCCAGGGCAATATAGTGAGACATTGTCTCTATTAAAAAAAAATTAAAAAATTAGTCAGGGATGGTGGCACACACGTGTTCTGAGCTGCTTGGGTTGAGGTGGGAGGATCACTTGAGTGTAGGAGGTTGAGACTACAGTGAGCCATGATCATGCCACTGCATTCCAACCTGGGTGACAGAGTGAGAGCCTATCTAGAAGCAGCAGCAGCAGCAGCTCAATGAGATATACAAGAACACAGATAAATAATACAAAGAAATCAGAAAATATAGGATATAAATGAAAATTTACCAAAATGATAAATATTATTAAAAAGAATCAAAAAGAAATCCTATAACTGAAGGATTCAAAGACAAAAACTAAAATACATTCAAGAACTTATAAAAATAAACTAGATTAAGCAGAAGAAAGAATTTCAGAACTTGAAGATTTTCTAAATAACCCAGACAAGAAAAAAAAATAAAGAATAAAAAAGGATAAACAGAGCTTACATGACATATAGCACACCATAAAGTGACCAACTAGTCAAATTATTAAGGTTCCAGAAGGCAAAGAGAGAACAAAGGAGTTAGAAAACCTATTCAACAAAATAACAGATGAAAAATTCCCAAGTCTAGAAAGAGGTTTAGATATACAGATATAGGAAGCTCAGAGTTTCCCAAATAGACAAAATCCATGGCATATCATAGTCAAACACAAAAATCAAAGACAAAGAGAGAGTTCTAAAAACAGTAGAAGAATAATGTCTAATCACTTATAAGGGAAACCACATTAAACTAACAGTGGATTCCTCAGCAGAAATATTGCAGGCCAGAAAAAAATGAGATTATATATTCAAAATACTGGAAAAAAAAAAAAACTGTCAGCCAAGAATACTATACCCAGCAACGCCTTACTGTGTCACCCAGGCTGGAGTGCAGTGGCACAATCTCAGCTCACTGCAACCTCTACCTCCCCAGTTCAAGGAATTCTCCTGCCTCAGCCTCCCAAGTAGCTGGAACTACAGGCACATGCCACCACACCTGGCTAATTTGTATATTTTTAGTAAAGACAGGGTTTCACCATTTTGGCCAGGCTAGTCTCAGGTGACCCACCCACCTTCGCCTCCCAGAGTGCTAGGACTATAGGCATGAGCCATCGTGCCTGGTCACCTTTCAATTTTCTTACCTCATCCAAACTTAGTTGAAGAGGTCTGAGATGTAGAAGGAAATATGAACATTTTGTTATTACAGTTCATCTCATCAACACAGTATAGTAACATTTTTTTACATCAATGCTGACTTCATAATAAAAAATAATATTCTTATGTTTAAAAAAAGGAGAAATAAAGTGTTTCCTAGACAAGCAAAAACTGACAGAATTTATCACCACTTGACCAGCCCTATAAGAACTGTTTAAGGGAGTTCTACACCTGGAAGTGAAAGGATGATTCACTTCCAAGTGCAGGACTCCTTTAAGCATTTCTTATAGTCTACCATTATGAAAACACATGAACATATAAAACTCACTAGTAAAGCAAGCACACAAAAAGGAGAAAGAACTCAAATGTTACAACTACTGAAAATCACAAGCTTCAATGATAAACAATAAGAAAGAAGTGAGCAAAGGATATATAGAACAAGCAGAAAACAACAAAATGTCAGGAATAAGTTCTCAAGTGTCAATAATAACCTTGAATGTAAACAGACTAAATTTTCTGCTTAAAAGATACAGACTGGCTGAATGGATGAAAAACCATAACCCAACTATATGCTGCTTTCAAGAAACTCATTTTACCTGTAAAGGCATATAGACTGAAAACAAAGCAATGGAATAAAGATATTTCATGCAAAGGGAAGCCAAAAGCAAGCAGTAATATCTATACTTATGTCATATAAAACAGACTTTAAGTTAAAATGGTAAAGAGACAAAGAAGGTCACTATGTTTGATGATTAATATTGAGCATCAATTCGATTGGACTGAAGGATGCACAGTTTTGTTACTGAGTGTGTCTGTGAGAGTGTTGCTAAAGGAGATTAACCTTTGAGTCAGTGGACTAGAAAAGGCAGGCCCACCCTCAATTCACACAATCTAATCAGCTGCCAGCACAGCTGGAATAAAAGCAGGCAGAAGAACATGGAAAGACTAGACTAGATTAGTCTTCTGGCCTATACTTTTCTCCCATGCTGGAGAAAGGTATAGGCCAGAATGCTGGATGCTTCCTGACCTTGAACATTGAACTCCAAGTTCTTCAGCTTTGGGACTTGGACTGGTTTTCTTGCTCATCAGCTTGCAGAAGCCCTATTGTGGAACATCACCTTGTGACCGTGTGAGTCAATACTCCTTAATAAACTCCCCTTTATATGTACATCTATCCTATTAGTTCTGCCTCTCTAGAGAACCCTGACTAATATACTATGTAATGTTAAAGGAATCAATTCAGAAAAGGATATAACAATTTTACATAAATATACACTCAATACTAGAGCACCCAGATATATAAAGCAGATATTATTAGATTAAAAGGGAAAGACAGGCTCCAATACAATAATGGTTGGGAACTTCAACACCCTACTCTCAGCATTACACAGGTCAGATAGACCAAAAATTGAAATGCATAAAACTTTAGAAACATTAGATGTAACTACATTTCAGACAAGAAACATTAGATTTAACTACATTTCAGACAAAATGGGCCTAAGAGACATTTACAGAACACTTTATCCAACAGCTGCAGAATACACATTTTTCTTATCAGCACATGGAACTCACTTTAGGATAGACCATATTTTAGACCACAACAATTCTCAACAAATTTAAAAATCAAAATCATATCTAGCATCTTCTGAGATCATGCTGGAATAAAACTGGAACTTAATAACAAGAGGAACTTTGGAAACGGTAAAATCACATGGAAATGAAACAGCATGCTCCTGAGTGACATTGGGTCAATAAAGAAATTAAGAAGGAAATAAAAAGATTTTTTGAAACAAATGAAAAAGGAAACACAACATACCAAAACCTATGGAATACAGCAAAAACAGTGCTGGGAGGGAAGTTTATAGCAATAAATTCCTACATCAAAACTGCAGAGAGATTTCAAATAGTCTAATAACACACCTCAAGTAACTAGAAAAGCAAGAACAAACCAAACCCTAAATTAATAGAAGAAAAAGAAAGTAGAAATCAAAGCAGAACTAAACAAAATAGAGACTAGAAAAACAATATAAAGAGACCTGGCATGGCAGCCCATGCCTGTAATCTCAACACTTTGGGAGGCCAAGGTGGGCAGATCACTTGAGGTCAGGAGTTCAAGACCAGCCTGGCAAACATGGTGAAACCCTGTCTCTACCAAAAATATGAAAAGTTAGCTAGGTGTGGTGTTGCATGGGAGGCTGAGGCAGGAAAATTGCTTGAAACTGGAAGGCAGAAGTTGCAGTGAGCCAAGATCATGCCACTGCACTCCAGACTGGGAGAGAGAGAGACTCTGTCTCAAAAAAAAAAAAAAAAGAATAGAACAGAATAGAATAGAAAAACAATATAAAGAATCAAAAAAATGAAAATTCATTTTTTTTGAAAAGATAAACGAAATTGATAAACTACTAGGTAGACTAATGAAGAAAAAGCTAAAAGACCCAAATAAACAAAATCAGAAACAAGAAATGATATTATAATTGACACCATAGAAATACAGATCATCAGAGACTACTATGAACAACTATACATTAACACGCTGGGCAGCCCCTAGAGGAAATAGATAAATTCCTGGATATATACAACCTACCAAGACGGTAGCAGGAAGAAATAAATAAAAAACTTGAACAGACCATAATGAGTAACAATATTGAATTGGTAATAAATAGTCTCACAACAAAGAAAAGCCCAGAACCAGATGTCTTCACTGCCAAAATCTACCAAACTTATAAAGAACTAACACCAAATCTTCTCAAACTCTTCCAAAAAATTGAAGAGGAGGGAATTCTCTCTAACTCATTCTGTGAGGCCAACATTACCCTTTCAATAAAACCAGACAAGGATTCAAGAAAAAGAAGAAAACTACAGGACAATGTCCTTGATAAATATTGTATTAGTCAGGGTTCTCCCAAGGTATGGAACTAATAGGATATATGTCTACATGAAAGGGAGTTTATTCAAGAAGAATTGACTCACATGATCACAAAGTGAAGTCCCATGATAGGCTGTTTGCAAGGTGAGGAGCAAGGAAGGCAGTAGTGTCTCAGTCCGAGTCCCAAAGCCTCAAAAGTAGGAAAGCCCACAGTGCAGCTTTCAGTCTATGGCTGAAGGCCTGAGAGCCCCTGGCAAAACCACTGCTGTAAGTCCAAGAGTCTAAAGGCCAAAGAATCTGGAGTCTGATGTTTAAGGGCAGGAAACATCCAGCACAGGAAAAAGATTAAAACTGGAAGGCTCAGCAAGCTAGCTTATTCCACCTTCTTCTGCCTGCTTTTTCTAGCCTTTCTGGCAGCTGATTGGATGGTACCCACCCACATTAAGGGTGGTTCTTCCTCTCCCAGTTCACTGACTCAAATGTTAATCTTCTCTGGCAGCACCCTCACAGACACACCCAGAAATAATACTTTACATCATTCAATCCAATCAAGTTAACACTTGATATTAACCATTACAAATATCAATGCAGGCCAGGCACAGTGGCTCACACCTATAATCCCAGCACTTTGGAAAGATGAGGTGGGCAGATCACCAAGTCAGGAGTTCGAAGCCAGCCTGGCCAATATGATGAAACCCCATCTCTACTAAAAATACCAAAAAAAATTAGCGGGGCATGGTGGTGCATGCCTGTAATCCCAGCTACTCGGGAGGCTGAGGCAGAAGAATTGCTTGAACCCAGGAGGCAGAGGTTACAGTGAGCTGAGATATGCCACTGCACTCCAGCCTGGGCCACAGAGTGAGAATCTATGTCAAAAAAAAAAAAAAATGCAAAATTTCTGAACAAAATAGTAGCAAACCAAATCCAACAGCATACCAAAAAGATAATACACCATTATCAAGTGAGATTTATTCCAGGGATATAAGGATGGTTCAATATATACAAATCAATAAATGCAATGCATCATATCTACAGAATGAAGCACAAAAGCCATATGATCATATCAATTGATATAGAAAAAGCATTTGATAAAGCTCAACGTCCCTTCATGATAAAAATTCTCAATAAACTGGGGGTAGAAGAAAAACACCCTCAATATAATAAAGACCATATATGACAAAACCACAGCTAACATTATGGAGGAAAGTTGAAAGCCTTTCCTCTAAGAAATGGAACAAAATTTTATCACTCCTATTCGACATAGTACTGGAAGTCTTAGCCAGAGCAATCAGCCAAGAGAAAGAAATAAAAGGCATTCAAATTGAAAAAGGGGAAATAAATTTGTCCCTCTTTGCAAATTACATGATCTTAAATTTAGAAAAACCTAAGGCCTCTACCATAATACTCTTTAGGAATGATAAATAAACTCAGTGAAGTTGCAGAATATAAAATCAACATACAAAAATATGTACACCAATAATGAACTAGCTGAAATAAAATCAAGAAGGCAATCTCACTTATAATTCCTACAAAAATAATCACACACACACACACACACACACACACAAACTAGGAATAAATTTAACCAAGGAAATAAAAGGCTTCTACAAGGACAACTACAAAACATTGATGAAAAAAATTGTAGAGGACACAAATAAATAGAAATACATCCCATGCTCATGAATCAGAAGAATTAATATTATAAAATGGCCATATTGCCCAAAGGAATCTAAAGATTCAATCAATCTCTATCAAAATACTAATGATATTTTTCACAGAAATAGAAAAAACAATCCTAATATTTGTATGACACCAAAAAAGAACCCAAATAGCCAAGGAGATCCTGATCAGAAAGAAGAACGCTAGAGGCATCACACTAGCAAACTTCAAAATGTATTACAAGGCTTTTGTAATCAAAGCTGTATAATATTGGTATAAAAGTAGACACTAGACCAATTGAGCAGAATAGAGAGCCCAGAAATAAATCCACTTACTTACAGCCAACCAATTTTTGACAAAGGTATCAATAACATACATGTGGGAAAGGACACCCTTTTCAATAAATGGTGCTGGGAAAACTGCATATCCATATGCTGAATAATGGATATACAAAAAGCAACTCAATATGGAGTAAAGACTTAAACATAAGACCCAAAGCTATAAAACTGCTAGAAGAAAAGATAGGGAAAACACTTCAGGACATTAGTCTCAGCAAAGATTTTAAGGACAAAAGCTCAAAACCACAGAAAACAAAAGCAAAAATAAACCAATGGGATGCTATTAAACTAAAATGCTTCTACACAACAAAGGAAACAATCAGTAGTGTGAAGAGACAATCTGTAGAATAAGAAAATATTTGCAAACTATTTATCTGATAAGAAACTAATATCCAGAATATACAAGGAATTAAAGCAACTGAACAGTAAAACTAACAGACCATTCCATTAAAAAGTAGACAAAGGACATGAATAGACATATACCAAAAGAAGACACACAAATGGCCAACAAGCATATGAATAAATGCACAACATCAATATCACCAGGGAAATGCAAATCAAAACTAGAATTAGATATTACCCCAGCTAAAATGGGCATTCAAAATTATTCCAGCTAAATTCAAAAAAGGGTATTACATGGTTTTTCTGTAAATTGAGTATTGAAATGAAAGCATAACAAGGCTTTCCTAAGGTGCTAATCTGCTCTTTGACAAAATAAATAATTTATGGTAATCTGGAATTCTATTTCATATCAAGTCTTTAAACCTCAAACATTTAACAGCCTTCCCAAAATCAAACTTCAGTTTCAAAATTGTCTTCCCTGGCACCTAGCTTTTCAGGTACTTCAGAGGGCTCCTCAAGTGCCCAGAAATGAGAGGTAAACCAGATTATTTGACATGTTCAGGTACATGGAATTGCCAAAATGATGCTCAATTTTCTTTAGTTTATATCTTGGTGAATAATGATAATGTATGTTCCAAAATTGTGTATGAGATTGCTAAAATTCTAAAGTCTGAGCATATGCTATCAATTATAATTAAGATTATGTTAAGTTATTGTAAACCACAGAAGACAGCCAAACCTCTTTGTCCTTTGTGTTTCTAACTGTAACTACCCTGGACATTTTGCTATTCACAGACAGTGGTTTTTTTGTTTTAATCCTTTTCAAAAGATGGTCTATAATAAGCTGTAGGACTTTGACAGATTCTCTCAAATACATGCTTCTGATAATTGGATGTTGTGACCTTATAATACAGGAAAATATACAGAACTCATGAGAAACTGAAATGCTTATGAATATCGAGCAAAACAAGAGTTAACTAAATGGACTGAACTCAGGAAGCTGAAGCAACCTTTTTGACTTTTGCTTGGAATATTGCTGACCTTTGTTTTGTTTTTCAGAGTCAAGGAAACTTATTTTGAGCTATTTACTGCCTTTAATAATTAAGCAAGGTATACACCTATGATCAAAATTTGGAGCATGTTTGCTTCTCTCTGCCTGGTTCCTCCAGAATTTAGAACCTATCTGTGAGTATTCTTAACCTGTGGCAATATAGGTGTTTGCATCAGTGAAATAAGAATTCAGTTTTCAGCTGGGCACAGTGACTCACACCTGTAATCACAGCACTTTGGGAGGCCAAAGACTGGTGGATCATGAGGTCAAGAGAGCAAGGCCAACATGATGAAACCCTGTCTCTACTAAAACTACAAAAATCAGTTGGGTGTGGTGGCATGCACCTGTAGTCCCAGCTACTTGGGAGGCTGAGGCAGGAGAATTGCTTGAACCCAGAGGCAGAGATTGCAGTGAGCCAAGATCACACCACTGCACTCCAGCCTGGCAACAGAGCAAGACTCTGTCTCAAAAAAAAAAAAAAATCATTTTTCTTTTGCAACACGACAGAATTGGAGGAAATGGTTGTTTTACCAAGGCTTTGACTGGAAGAGTATGCTTCCCTTTAAGGAGTCAAGCTCAAACTGCAGAGCCAATAAAAGCCCCATGGGGAAACCGGCCTCATGCCCTTGTCTTCACAGTCCCTGTACAGGATTCCTGACCCATGGTAAATAAAGAATGTCAATTTCTAACAGGTCTGGGAGCTCCAAGTTTATCTTGGGACCTTAAGAGGAGAGGATCACCCAACTCACAGGTATTTGAGGATATAAACCCATATTTGGCTCGGCTTTAAAAGATCTTATCTGACATTCCGTGGGGAACACAGTTCCACCAAAGCCAATCCGAAAGGGCTAGTAGAAATAATTATTCTTGCTGTACTTTATGCAAATAATCAGGCCAAGTATAAGACTAAAGTCTATTTTGCAAACCACTCGGTCCTATCATAATTTGTTGTTTTTTTTTTAACAAACGAGGACTGGAGACAGAGAAATCATGTTCCAGAGCTTATCAAACTTATTATACATCTGTCATTAAATTCTAAACTCATAAGGTGTTTTTAAGTTTTTGCCTACACTTTAGACTAGCCCTGCTTGTTCCTGTGAACCTACCAGCAATCTCTGGCTGCAGCTCAGAAAGAACAAGAGGGATGGGTAATATAAAAATCTGGATCAATATTCTAGTTCTGAGCAATTATCCTGCAAATCCTGCCAGATGATGGGAACAAATAGGAAGCTCATCACTATAAGGTTCCCTTTTGGGAAAGAAAGACCAAGGGAACTAACCAAAGCCAAGCACCATGTACCCAAATCCTCACAAGCATAACTATAGCCACCAGTTAACAGGGTGTGTCACAAGACATCCTTTCCACTCTCCTACTGGAAAAGGACTCAGTTCCACAGTTTCACTTTAGCATTTGGCTTATGATAAGCAGTCCATGCAACTCCCCTGCAACACCGAAATACATTTTTGTCTCAGACTCAATTCCAAGCATCAGGTCAAAGTCCTAGAAAAGAAAACTGAATCTGAGGGATCCAGAGACAAATGACAACAGAGGTTAAAAGGTACAGTGCAGGTGAGCATGGCTGATTCCTGCCAATTAAGCCAACCCCAAGCTTTCTGTTTCATGGATAAAAGCCATGTTAATATCCATGGCATAAATGAGGTCTAGGGAACGCCAAGGCTATCGACACGACAGTAGCGGGGATAGGGGCATAGGTGAGAACAGATAATTCCTATTCTCTAGGCCTTCCCTGCTTCATGGGTGCAAACCATTTTGGCACTCATAGCAGGACCCGCCAGGGTCACTGGGACTCAGGGATGCAAGGACGGAAGAGGGAAAGAGGATACTCTTCCCTCTGTCCCTCACATACCCGGTATCTGCTAGGAAGATAAGGAAACAAGGGATGCCTGTTCCCTTCTTTCTAGATGGGTAGCCACTCATCTTCAGTCTGTACCCCTTTCAAATGCATCCTGAACCCTTGGGACTTCTTTTAAAAACACCTTCTAGCTAGGCGCGGTGGGTCATGCCTGTAATCCTAGCACTTTGGGAGGCCAAGGTGGGCAGATCACCTGAGGTCAGGAGTTCAAGACCAGCCTGGCCAATATGGCGAAACCCTGCCTCTATTAAAAATACAAAAATTAGCTGGGCATGGTGGCACATGCCTGTAGTCCCAGGTACTTGGGAGGCTGAGGAAGGAGAATTGCTTGAACCCAGGAGGTGGAGGCTGCAGTGAGCCAAGGTCGCACCACTGCACTCCGGCCTGTGCGACAGGAGCGAGACTCCATCTCAAAAAAACAAAAACAAAAAACACCTTCTTTTTCCATTCTTCTCTTCAGTTCTCTCTTCACTGATAGGTAATTGTGCATCTGTACTATGGAACACTCCCTCAAATGCACCCTCCAAACTGAAAAGAGTTAATTTCCCAACCAGTTTTCCCAAACTGGTTGGCTTAGGATTGGGCTCAGGGGAAAGGAACCTAGAAGCCCAACATGCCGGCCAAAGGGTAAAGTTTTTTAATTGGGCTTTTGGCCTCCCTATTCCTGTGAAAACTAGTAAAAAGCCTCAGAATTTTTGAGCTGTCCTTACCCCTCCCCTTGTTTCATTTTGACACGTTTTCTAATAACCCAGTTTGTCTCTTCTTGCCTTCAGGCCATCACACTCCAAATAGTCATGCAACCGGAGTCTCTGACAATGGCCCCTTCTGCCGGAACCCTTAGATAGGTCTCTGAGGGAGTCTGACTGTTGTTTTTCCAAAACAGAACCCCAACAGCAGGGAGCAGTTAAGAACAGTCTTTGTCCTTATCCTTAATCTAACGTCAGTTAGATGTACTTCTTTAGAGAAGGGAATGAAACAGCCAGGTAGGAGGGGGTCCCTGGAGAAACTCCAACCAGCCTGCCCACTGAGATGGAGCCTTGGGAAGCTTATGTCCTTAGCAGCAAGAAGGAGTCTGGTCCCTCCTCTTCCTGTGTGGAACCTGGGATTCAAAATAGTCTGGCAGGAAGTGCTCTAATGGAGGGACCCTGCCCTTGCGAGTCTCCCTGTTTCCCCCTTTTTTCCATTTTCACCCAGTAAAACCCTACTTTACTCACACTTTAAGCCATCTGCGAGCCTAAAGTTTTGTGACCATGGGATGGACAACAACCCTGTCTTTAGCTGAACTAAGGAAAATTCCAGCAACATTATCACCAGGCTGCATTAGCTACATCTCCATAATGAAAGAGACTTTGACTTTGGTCTGTAGCGGAGGCTTATTAACTGGAATGGCCCTGCTTACCTGAGATCTGTGAATTTAAAGGACATAAAAGTTGCTATTTTAGAAAGGGAAATATAAAATCAGATGTATGTGCCGCTTTAAAATGGGATAAGCTTTTTATTAAAAGAAACTATGAAACAAATCATTTGGTCCTAACAATATTTTGCTGTTTAGTATCATAAGTCCTTTCTGGAAAAGGAAGTGGGATAGAAAATATTTACAACCCAGAGGAGCCAAATGAAAAAACAATCTGTGTGCTAATCAGATTGACACAGGTCTCAAGAAAGACGATTTAATTATGTTCTGTTCAAAAGACATCTTTCTTTGTATTTTCCTGCAGCTCAAAGCAAGAAGATAAGAACCCTTGCTAGCTTCATTCCAGAACCATTGTTTATCCATCTAAGGTCTAATATTTGTGTTAATGTCATAATTTGCAAAACATAATTTAGATAATTATGGAAAATCAAAATGTGGCTCATGCAGGGAATAGTGTATTCATTTTCTATTCCTGTGTAACAAATTGCTACAAATTTAGTAGCTTAAACATCATTCATTAATTATTTCACAATTTCTATATGTCAGGAGTCCAGGCATAGCTTAACTAGTCCTCTGCTTAGGGACACAAGGCTGCGCTCACTGTGTTAGCCAGGCTGCATTCTCATCTAGAGGCTTCAGTGGGAAAGAATCTGCTTCCATCTCATTCTTGATACTGGCAGAATTCATTTCCGTGGACTACACAACTGAAGTCCGAGCATTTTTGTATGCTATCTGCTGGAGGCCACCATCAGATCCTAGATGTCCCCTGCAGATCCTAGAGACTACCCACAGTTCTTTTCTTCTATGACATGGCCACTTACTTCATCAAGCCAGCAATAAGAGTCTCTCTAACACCTTTGTCATATTCTGTTGGTTAAAAGCAAGAGAAGTACACATTAGACTGAAAGACTAGACCGTCAGGAGTTAGGAAACCCAGGCTTGAATCTCAGACTTTCTAGCTGTATGTTCTTGGGCAAGTAGCTGAGCTTCTAACATGTTTGCCTCTGTACAAAGTGGGCTAATTGTCATATTTTCATTACTATGTTTTCAACTGCTGACAAATGACCGATTAAAAGTAAACAATGAGAAATTTATTTTCTTACAACAAGAAGTTGGAGATAGGACAGTTTTAGGGACAGTTAATTCAAACCTTCAAAGTCTTTAAAAACAACTTTACTGTTGTTTTATTTTGTTTAATTCTGCTCACCTCAAGGTGCTGAATTTTGTTCTCTACTTTGTGCCTTCAGAGTTGCAAGATGGGATGGATACAGCAGTTCTCAGCATTACACTTTCAAGTAAACAACAGTCAAAGACAGCAAAAGGGAACAATGACACAGAAAGAGTACTCTCTCGCCCTTTTTTTTTTTTTTTTTTTTTTTTGCTGAGGAGGTTTAAATTTTTTAAAAAGAGTTTAGGATAACAGAAGAATTTAACAAAAAATACAAAGAATTCCCATTCACTTCTGTCTTTCCCCCTTCAGTTCCCCCATTATTAATATCTTGCATTGGTGTGACACATCTGTTATAGCTGATGAGCTAATATTGATATACTATTATTAAAGTCCACAGTTTACCTTAGGGCTCACACTTTGGTTTGTACAGTTCTGTGGTTTTGACAAATGTATAATGGCATCTACCCATCATTACTGTATCATATAGAATAGCCTCACTGCCCTAAAAATTCTTTGTGCTATACAAGTTTACCTCTTTTTCTCTCTTTGCCAGTTCCTGGCAACCACTGATCTTTTTGTCTCCATCGTTTTTACTTTTCCAGAATGTTATATACTTAGAATTATATAGTGTGTGGCTTCTCAGATTGGCTTCTTCCACTTAGCAATATGCATTTAAGATTCCTCCATATCAACCAAAAGAGAGCCCGCATAGCCAAGTCAATTCTAAGCAAAAAGAACAAAGCAGGGGGCATCACACTACCAGACTTCAAACTATACTACAAGGCTACAGTAATCAAAACAGCATGGTACTGGTACCAAAACAGAGATATAGACCAATGGAACAGAA
>NW_016107375.1:930804-936366 GCF_001604975.1 Cebus imitator | reverse complement strand
AAAAAAAAAAAAAAAAAGAATTGAGAGGCAAACGACCAGTTAAAAGTAAGAAAGAGTAAAAAATATATTTTCTTAATAAAGGTCAGATTATCAAAGAACAAAATTTCCACCAATTGAGTTTCAAAGATCTAGTTAGCTTTCATTAGACTCCATCTCTACAAAAAAATACAAAAATTAGCCAGGCACGGTGGTGTATGCCTGTAGTCCCAGCTACTTGGGAGACTGAGGCAGGAGGATGGCTTGAGCCCGGGAGGCAGAGATTGTAGTGAGCTGAGATCATGCCATTGCACTCCAGCCTGGGCGATACAGCCAGACCTTATCTCACAAAAACAAAAATGTAAAACTTTGTTACATCAAAAGATGCTATCACGAAAATGAAAAGACAGACCACAGAATGAGAAAAAATATTTAAAAATCATATATCTGATAAGAGTCTAGAGTCGGGAATATATAAGGAACTCTTACAATTCAATAACAAAAAGACAACCTAGCATTTTAAAGGGGCAAAGGACCTGAGTAGATATTTTTCTAAGGAAGCTATACAAACAGCCAAAAAGCACATAAAAGATGCTCAATATCAATAGTCATTAGGAAAATGCAAATCAAAATAATAATTAAATACCACCTCACATTGACTAGAATGGACATAATTTTTTTAATGGAACATAAATGTTGGTGAGAATGTGGAGAAGTTGGAACACTTGTACATTGTTGGCAGGAATGAAAAATGGTGCAACACTGTGGAAAACAATTTGGTGGTTAAACATAGACTTACCATATGACCTGGCAATTCCACTCCATATACACTCAAAAGACTTGAAAGTAGGGACTCAAACAGACACATGTATCCGGATGTTTATAGCAGCTTTATCACAGCAGCCAAAGATAAAAATGATCTAAACAGTGTTCTTCAACAAGTGGATGGAGAAACAAAATGTGGTCAATCCTTGCATGGGAATACTGTCCAGTGTAAAAAAGAAATGAAGTACTGATGCAGGCTACAACGTGGATGAACCTTAAAAACATTATGCTCAGCAAAAGAAGTCAGACGCAAAAGGCCATATATTGTGTGACTCCATTTATACAAAATGTCCAGGACAGGTGAACCCATAGCGATAGCAAATTAGTGGTTCCCAGGGACTGGGGGAAAGGGGAAAAAGGGGGGTGACTGAATAAAGGGTACAGAATTTCCTTTTGAAGTGATAAAAATGTTCCAGAACTAGATAGTAGTAAAGGTTGCACAAAATTATGAATGTACCATCATTAAATTGTGTACTTCTTTTTTTAGACAGTCTTGCTCTTTTGCCCAGGCTGGAGTGGAGCGGCATGATCTCGGCTCACTGCAACCTCCGCCTCCCAGGTTCAAGCAATTCTTGTGCCTCAGCCTCTCTAGTAGCTGGGATCACAGGTGTGTGCCACCAGGCCTGGCTAATTTTTATATTTTTAGTAGAAAAAGTGTTTCACATGTTGGCCAGCCTAGTCTCAAACTCCTGATCTCAAGTGGTTCGCCTGTCTCAGCCTCCCAAAGTGCTGGGATTACAGGTATGACCCTGTAATCAGTGTACAATTCAGCCTGGCCTGAATGGTGTACTTTTAAATGGTTAAATGATTAATTTTATATTATGTGAATTTTACTTACCCCTCCTCCAAACACACACACACACACACACACACACAGAAGGAGCATGGCATGGATTCTGAAAAAATGAGGAGAAATTAGCCAGCCCAGGAAAGCAGGGAGAGGTGCTTCCCTTGGAGCAGCCCAAGCCAAGGTGAGTGGACTGGGCTAGGGCACCTCAGCAGTGCAAAGATACACCTGTGGCCAGAGATACGGGAGGGCAGAGGCTACTGCTCCCATACAACAAGGCAGGGTAATCCTCAGGTGATTAGCACAAAGCACATCAAAAGTCTTCAACAAATACCTATTTAAAGGCTAGAGACATGAATGAAAAAAGTTGCATGCCTTTGCTGTGAAGAGTAGTTCCCTCTCCTTCCCCTGCAGCAGAACAAAGCCTTCCGTGCTGTGAGAATTCCAAGTGCAGTCTGGAAAGCCTAAACCTGTCTGTTGGAAGAATGGCTCTTAGAGGGTGAAAAGCAGGGATGTTGTCGCCCTCCTCTGGTCACTGAGCAGCTTTGGTGTCACCCCTCTGACTCAGGCAGCCACCGCTGCTGTGAGTGCAGAACCCAGGGCTGGAGACGTTTGGCAGCCAAGGTACCAGGGCTGTGAAGACAGCTGGTCCTTGGGCTGTGAAGGCAGCTGGTCGTCCAGCTGGTTTGGGTCTGTGTCCCCGCACAAATCTCATGTAATCCCCAATGTTGGGAGTGGGCCTGGTGGGAGGTGATTGAATCATAGGGACAGATTTCCCCTTTAGTGCTGTTCTTGTGATAGTGAGTTGTCACGAGATCTGGTTGTTTAAAAGTGTGTAGCACCCACCCCATGCCCTGACTCTCTTCCTCCCGCCCTGGCCTGGTAAGATGTGCCTGATTCCCTGTCACCTTCTGCCATGATAGGAAGTTTCCTGAGGCCTCCCCAGCAATGCTTCCTGTAGAGCCTATGGAATTGTGAGCCAATTAAACCTCTTTTCTTTATAAATTACCCAGTCAGGTATTTCTTTCTAGCGGTGTGAGAATAAACTAGGGTACAAGTACATTCACATTGCTGTGTAAATATCATCACCACCATCTCCAGAACCGTTTCATCTTCCCAAAGTGAAACTCTGTACCTATTAAACAATACCTCCCTATCCCCTGTCCCCACAGCTCTGGAAACCACCATTCTATTTTCCATCTCTATGAATTTTACTACTCTAGGAATCTCATTTAAGTGGCATCATACGGTATTTGTTCTTTAGTTTCTGTTTGATTGCTCTTAGCATAATGCCTTCATCAATACACTTTGATAGATTTTTAAAGGTCTTGGAGAGCTTTTCTAAAAATACTGATACCCAGATCTTACCTCTAGAAAGTCTGATTTTTTCTTTTTCTGAAACGGAGTCTCACTCTGTTGCCAAGGCTAGAGTGCAGTGGCTTGATCTCGCCTCACTGCAACCTCCACCTCCCGGGTTCAAGCAATCCTTGTGCCTCAGCCTCCTGAGTAGCTGGGACTACCAGTACACACTGCCACACTGGCTAATTTTTTGTATTTTAGTAGAGAATGGGTTTCACCGTGTTGCCCAAACTGGTCGCAAATTCCTGAACTCAGGCAATTCACATGCCTCGGACTCCCAAAGTGCTGGGATTACAGGCATGAGCCACCATCCCCGCCAAAAGTCTGATTTTATAGGTCTGTGGGGCAGCTTGGACACGTGGATTTTTAGGTGATTCTAAGGTGCAGCAAGGGCTGCAAACAACTGCTCACTCCCAAACCAGGCTGTGCACCAAACTGACCAGGAGCTTTTCCAAGCTCACACCAAGACTCCCTTGTCTCACCTTTGACCTACTCATTCAGAATTTTCAGGTATGTGCAGTTTTAACCACCACTCTGAGGGATTCCTAAGCAACCAGCCTTGCCTGGGCTGCAGAGAAGCCCCCAAGAAGCCGTGTCCCAGATAAAGCTCTGGGTTTGGATGCTAGGAACTGTATGTGAGTGCAGCCTTTTACTCAGCTGCAGTAACTGACACACATGGGGGGGGGGGGTGCTGCCCCCATTAAGTACTGAGGAAACAGAATAAAAAATAATTGCTATTCAAGAGAGAAGCAGTTCCTAATTTTTAAAATAGTAACAGGCCCGGTGTGGTGGCTCACGCCTGTAATCCCAGCACTTTGGGAGGTCGAAATGAGTGGTCAATCTAACTGGTCAGGAGCTCCTGACCAGCCTGGCCAACATTGTGAAACTTGGTCTCTACTAAAACTACAAAACTTAGCTGGGCATGGTGGCAGGCGCCTGTAATTTCAGCTACTCAGGAGGCTGAGACAGGAGAATCATTTGACCCCAGGAGGCGAAGGTGGCAGGGAGCCGAGATCACACCACTGCCCTCCAGCCTGGGTGCAGAGCGAGATTCCATCTCAAAATGAATAAATAAATAAAATAAAAATAGTAACAACCATTTTCATGCTTACCTGTGACAGTCTTGGTTCTAGAACGATTCTGCTTATGGAGGGAGGTACAGGAAGGAACCGTCTGTTTCTGGTAACCTCACACTGAATGGGCGGAAGCAGACGCGGTAAGGCCCTACCCTCCACGGTTCAGGCCTGATGGGCTCCTTACAGCAGCTGAGGGCTAGGCGAGATAGAGGCACCTGAGTAAATGCATTGCCAAAAGCACTCACCTGTACATTCTCTCCCCATTTCTGCACCCGTCAGTCATCCCAGAGACAGCTGCTTCTCCAGGGGCGGCTGAGGGAAGAAGAAAAAGGGGCGTTCCACTCTGCAGCTCCCCCACCAGTCCCCTCCTGTACAACCCCTGCTCCCTGTTCCCACAAACACCATTCAGTAACTACTTGGTTTTTAGTCCCAGCTCTGCCACTGGCCTTATCCCAGTTTATTACTGAAATTCCTGTGCCCCAGGAAACCCATCAGTCCCAGGCAAACTAGGGTGATCGGTCCCTCATCCTGGAGGGGAACATGGTTGAGTGTTCAACTTTGCGAGAGGTGATAGAATAATGCATGCAGGGTCGAGGTTGGTGGGGGGCCTTGAACAGATTCAGCTCCCTCAATTTGAGATCAGCAAACTGAAGCCTGGGGAAGAAGAGCAACTTTCACAAGGTCACGGAGCTGGTGGCAGAGGCACAGTGCCCCAGCCTGGTTCTATCCCCACAGGTGCCAAAATGACTTAGCCGTTATTTTCCCAGGGGCAGCGGGACAGATTAATTGAGCTTTCAGGTGTTTTCTTGCTCTACCAGCCCTGCCTCCCCCCCCTTGATAAGGCCCACCACGCATCAGGGCTGTGACTGTTCCATCCAGGGCCAGGAATTTCTGCCTCTGCCAATGACTTAGCTTTCTCTTTTACCTCCTCCCTTCTTGCTCACCCCCCACCTCACACTACAGGACAGGGGACTACTGCAGTAGTTCATGCCCACCAAACCCCCATCAGAGCCACCCTTATTCTTAGAGGGAGCCAGAAAGCATCGTAAAAAAAAGCGTCATGAAGATGTGCTTTCTCAGAATCCCTGCTCAGAATCTTTCCCCACTTGCCTATTTATTTATTTATTTAATTTGAGACGGAGTCTTGCTCTGTCACCCAGGCTGGAGTACAATGGTGCTATCTCAGTTCACTGTGACCTCCACCTCCTAGGTTCAAGAGATTCTCATGCCTCAGCCTCCAGAGTAGCTTGCCTGGCTTTTCACACATACACTAGGGCAGCACTATAGCAAAAGGAATGTAAGGTAAGCCACAAACATAACTTAAAATTTTCTAGAAGCCACATTAAGGAACACTAAAAAGAAGCAGATGAAATTAACTTTGAAAATCTTTTATTTAACCTGATATATGTAAAATACTGTCATTTCAAAATATAATCAATATAAAATATTATTAACAAGATATTTTACATTCTTTTTTTGATACTAGGTGTCCAAAATCCAGTGTGTATTTCTTTCTTTTCTTTCTTTTTTTTTTTTTTT
>NW_016107375.1:912287-930695 GCF_001604975.1 Cebus imitator | reverse complement strand
CTCCCAAGTATCTGGGATTACAGGCATCCACCACCACACCCAGCTAATTTTTTTTTTTTTTTTGTATTTTTAGTAGAGACAGGGTTTCACCATGTTGGCCAGGCTGGTCTCGAACTCCTGAACTCAGGTGATCCGCCTGCCTCAGCCTCTCAAAGTGCTGGGATTACAGGCATGAGCCATCGTGCTCAGCCATCCGGTGTGTATTTCATATGCTTATAGAGCTTCTTAATTTAGACTAGCCATTTTTAAAGTACTCAGCAGTTACATGCTGCTGGAGACTACCATATTGGACAGTACACACTAGGGGCCCAGGATACAATGCAAATATACAATCATGCACATACACACACACACACACACACACACACACATTTTAGAGACAGAGTCTTCTCTGTCTCCCAGGCTGGAGTGCAGTGGTGCTACCTATCATGGTTCACTGCAGCCTTGACCTCCTGGGCTCAAGTGATCCTCCTGCCTCAGCCTCCCAAATAGTTGGGACTACAGGCATGCACCACTGGCCTAATTTTATTTATGTATTTATTTATTTATTTCAGTGATAAGAGGGTCTCATTGTGCTGTCCAGGCTGGTCTTGAACTCCTGGCCTCAAGAAATCCTCCCACCTCAACCCTCCAAAGTGCTGGGATTATAGGTGTGAGCCACCACGCCCAGCTTCACTGCTCACATATAATGATCCAACAACTGTCTCCTTGGAGGTCAGGGTGAACAGGGCCCTCAGAAAATAGGATGTGGAATTATTGGTTATTGAATATAGCAGAGAAAAGCCAAAGCCAAACGAAAAAGAGCAGGTTCACAGAGGGTTGCTCCCATCCTTGACTAGGAGCAAGAGTCCCCGACACTGGCCGCTCTCCTCCTGCTCCATGGTATAAGGCAGCAGGTTAAGGGACTGCAAGGGGTACATGCGGAGCTGAGAGCCCCTGGTGAAAGGGAGTTTCAGACGGCGGAAGTGAGAAGGGGAGTTGCAGGGATCTACAGAGAAACAGTGAGTGCCACATGCATGCGCCATCCCCATCAGCAGACGCCTCCTCTGGCTGACATCCCTGTTAGCCATAATTGCACCTAGAGCACCTGTCTTCCAAGGAACATTCCACAGCAGCTGAAGAGAGATGTTACCTCATGCCAGGCCAACCATGCAAGCGGAATCATTTAGACAGTCCTTCCAGATGGGGGTCCCAGGAAAAGATCAGCAGTTCTTAATATAGAATGCCTCCTCACATAGATCAAAAGAACTTAAAAGTCCCGGTGAGTCTCTAAGGGACTGAGTTTTTAAGAATGTAATTATGGATTGGAAGAAGCTAAGTCCCTAGAGTCCAAAAGTTTGCTGTCAAATTGTAAATGCCAGGAGAGAGAAGAAAGAAAGGAATCCTGGCTAGATTGGACTATTTGTCATGGTGGGATGGAGGTGGTTTAATAGCTGCTCTGCTGGATTTTCTAGCACTCCTTGAAATACAGGTTCCTTGATAAGTAGTGTGTATTTGGAAGTTTCTCTTTCTGCAAAAGCGTTACTCAAACCCTGTACACACACACACACACACACACACACACACACACACACACACACTCACACACAAATATATACTCCCCCAATTTTTTGGAATCAATGGCACCTAATAATGTTGAAGAAATCAGTCAAAGAAATATGCTTAAATTTGGTAATAAATGAGCCCATGGCAGGGGGGGATGTGCAGCAATCCT
The DNA here is from genome assembly GCF_001604975.1 of Cebus imitator. Lineage (NCBI taxonomy): Eukaryota > Metazoa > Chordata > Mammalia > Primates > Cebidae > Cebus > Cebus imitator. The sequence continues at coordinate 928,981 of NW_016107375.1, read as the reverse complement.
GATTAACTATGTTGGTACAACTTATGTTGTTCAATTGTTCTAGAGAAGGCACAGCAGCATGAGGTACTTGCAGTTCTTCAGGCAGCCTTCAAACCTGCTGTAATGGGCTATGGGCAGATAATATCTCAGTGCAGAGCATGAAAGCTAAGCTGAATAGCACATGCCCACCTAACAGAGCTTACCCCAAGTGAAAGGGCTTTATTGAAAAGAGCAAGGGATGTGCCTGATAGGCCCTGGGAGGGGAGTGGTGTTCACAGTGGGGAAGGAGGGGTTGAGATGAGAAATGATTTCTACCACCTCTCCACACACGCCCTGCAGGAAATCCCATCCTAGTCAAACCCTCCATTGGGAGAAACTTGCTGAGATGTCTTGCCCACTGCCCCTCTCTGCAAGACCTGACATGTCACATGAGCTGGATTTATTCCACCCAGTGGAGCCAGTGCAGGACCAGAAGGGAGAAAGCAGAGGAGTGAACTAGAGACTAGGCAATAGCTTTGCCTGTCTGTTCATTGCTTATTTTCAATGATTGTTTAAAGAAATACTGACAGTATTTCTTTGGTTAAGAAATCATCATGAACTGCTCTCTTATCTAAAGAACTTTGAAAGTAGAAGCTCTAAAGTTCAACTTTCCACCACAGGCTGGCTGCCATTACCCACAGCACAGCTCCAGCTCCAGAAACACAAAGAAGCATAAAGGGCAAGATATAAACACCCCTTAGAGATGGATGAACCAACCCCACCAGCTCAGATTCCTCCTCATCCTATAGCCAATTAGGGGAAGTCACATAGCCAGTTGGAGACAGTCTTGCATCAATGCTGGGGAAACCGGAAGTGACAGGTTTTGATTTCTTAGGCAGACCTCATTTACTCACATCTAAGTCTCCATCTTATTCAATGAAAAGCCTTGGGAAATCCAGAATGGTAGGCCAGCCCTTACTTTTCTTGGGAAAGGTAAGAGTGAGCAGGTTAATAGTTAAGTCCTGGTATAATCACAGATCCAGGTAGGGCAAAGGTCTTTTATGATTAAACAGATTTAACTAGGCAGATCCCATTACCTTCCTAATAAAACCCTCTCTTTGTTTACCGATAGTTAATAGGAGGACACCAGACATAAATGCAAATCGTTTAACCATAAATAAGCAAACTATGTTTGTTTACTGTAGGAAATTGTGTTTGTTCACTTAAGTCATAAAACTTTTATTTAGGAAATTGAATTTGTTCCCTTAAGTTGTAAAATGAGCGTACTAGCTTTGAATTAATTTAATCCACCACTTGGCACAGTCGGTAGATTTTCTTACTAGTCAGAAAATCTCACATTCCTGGGCTTTGTCTTCTCGGCTTGTTGGGAGATAGTAAATTGACTGTCACTCTAATAGATTTAAATCCAAACATATAAAATTTTCATTTTTCCCTAATGGAGTTTAGTGTTTGACTTAAACTTTATCTTAGTATTAGAGTAACCTAAAGAAAAAGAGTCAGATTTTCCACAATTTCTGAATGTTATTCTTTCTATCATACCAAAAAAGCTCAGATGTAACTAAATTGTAAAAAATAGATAGGTGTTAAACTTGTAAACTGAATTCTATTTGACATATAATGGGTTCTTACTACCTGGAACAAACAATCTTATGTAAAACAATGTATCTACCTAATTGTATTGTTTATATTTTTAAAATTTTTATGTATAGTGATTACTTGTTGCTTTTATTTATTTTTATTTATATTATTTATTAATTTTATTTTTTTAAATTGAGATCTGTGGCACCTGGCCACAAGTAGACGGGGCGCAGTGACTCAGGGCTGTAATCCCAGCACTTTGGGAGGCGAAGGTGGGAGGATCGCATGAGGTCAGGAGTTCAAGACCAGCCTGGCCAACATGACAAAACCCTGTCTCTACTAAAAATACAAAAATTACCCAGTCATGGCGGTGCATGCCTGTAATCCCAGCCACTTGGGAGGCTGAGGAAGGAGAATTTCTTGAACCTGGGAGGCAGAAGTTGCAGTGAGCTGAGATGGTGCCACTGCACTCCAGCCTGGGCAGCAGAGTGAGAATTTGTCTCAGATAGATAGATAGATAGATAGATAGATAGATAGATAGATAGATAGATAGATAGATAATCTGTGTTAACACCTTATTTCATTCTCTCCACCCTTTACATTTTATAAATAGGCTCCAATCATGAGTGGCTACCATGTAAATAGGAACACTCCATTTAGGAGCAATGTTCCACAGTTTACACAGACTGTCTCATCTGATCATCAGAGTATCTTATGCTGTGGGTTTTACTTCCACTTGTCAAATGAAGACCCCAAGGCTCTGAGGTGTTTTGTGACTTGCTCAAGATAACCAGTTAGTAAATGACAAAGTGTAAAGCCAGGTCTTCTGATACCAAATGTATTGTCCTTTCAGCCCGCATGATGTCACATTTGAGAATTGAGCTTCTCTCCTCTTCCAGCGGCTGATTATATCTGCTGACGCAGTCAGGCAGGCATGTTGAAAAGCTTTGGACTTCTGATCACATTTTTGCTGTGGCAGAGGCATGTGCCGCTAGCAGTGTTGCTTAGGAAATGACATTTTTAACTCTCCGATCCACATTTCTGAAAAACATTTTCTTCTTGGGCTGTTACCTGATTAGCATTTGCAAACTGCTGTAGGAAATTCATCTGCTTGAAAGGAACATGATTATAACGTTACTCCCGGAAACAGAAGGTGGGGTGTTAATTATTAACAAGAGCTTGCTTAAAAGATACAATACAGAATTCTTAACAGAGCCATTGGGAATATTAGGATGGAATGAACAGAGCCTATTGAAACCATCTCAAGAGCTTAAAAAGGCACTGCCCCCTCTCTGAGCAATCACAGCACCCCAAAAGGGCTGAGTGGGAAAGAACCACCTGCTATTCTCATTGCTATGATTCTTTATTAAAATTCCAAAACCTATCAGGTGACAAATTCCTACTTGGTCAAAATGCCAGCATTTGCAATTCGATGAATTCAACCAATCTTTCCTGAACACCCATGTCAGGCAAGGCTCAAAGCCACATTCTTGAAGAACTAGTAAAGGATACAGATGCTACCTCCAGGACTGGAGGTTACCAATAGATTTGTCTGAAGACCTGGGCAACTTCAAGAAGAGAAGGAATAATGTCTGGAGAGTTTGTTGGGAATGAGGAACAAAAATAACTAACATTTCCTGAGCATCTTCTATGCACCAAGACTGTGCCAAGTGCTCAGTGTGACTTAATTGAATCTTTGCAGCCCAACAATTCTGTGCATTGGGTTATTGTCTCCATTTCACGGATCAGCACACCGAGGCTTGGTGCGCTGACTTGCCCACACATGGCTAAATGGCAGAGCCAGGCTGCATCCTCCCAGAGGCTCTGCTCTACCTCTGAAGAAAAGGGCATTTGGAATCAGTCCAGGGAATGGTTGATAGAAACAAGGAACTGGAGAGTGAAGTATTTCAGACAGTAGGAATTGAGGAAGCACCATGGGAAATTCTAGGTTGGTGTTTATTATAAGGAATCTTAGAAGTCTGGCTTGGGAGTCTGGCTTGGGAGTCATGCTTAACTTGGTAAATAATAGGTGTCACTGTCAATCAAATCATCTCTTTTCAGAAAATTAGGATGTGTTGGGTTTATCTAGAACCCAGGGTTTTCTTGAAACCACTTAACATGTAAATAAAGGAACAAAAGACTTACTCTACTGTGGTCAGATAGAAGTAATGTAAGTTCAGTGACCTAAAGAAAGTGATAATCAATCATAAGTCATTTTATTTGTCATCCACAAGTTATATTATCAACAGGTTATTGTCATCAACAGATTAAAACAAAATGTCTCAAAAGGACAAAGACAAACACATACCACCAAGAGTGAACAACGAGCACCCAGGCTTTCCAAAGCATATCACTTACACTCATGGACCTTTTTTCATTTTAAAAGGGCACTTTTGCACATGTTTTTTAATTGTAAAAGTAATACATGCTCATTGCAGGAAACTTGGAAGATGCAGAAATGCACAAATATCTGTCTTCCTTACAACACTAACTGCTAGCTATCCTATACAGCTATTGTTTCTCACTTTCAAAACACTCCAGTGTTTTTTATAACATGTGAAGCATTCCTCCATTAAGTAGTCTATTGACTGGAAGCTCACAGGCTTCTGCTGTCATTGATCAGCAGAACTGGTCACACCTGTTAGATTCTCAGCCTCTGCCTTTGTCATTTTCTCTCCCCTCTCTCCCCACTTCCCTCTTCCTTTTAAGAAAGACCTATCTCAGCTGGTGATAGCGTGACTGGTGGCTCACACCTGGGTCTCAGCACTTTGGGAGACCAAGGCAGGCGGATGACTTGAGGTCAGGAATTTGAGACTAGCGTGGCCAACATGATGAAACCCTGTCTCTACTAAAAATACAAAAATTAGCAGGATATAGTGGCAGGCACCTGCAATCCCAGCTACTCAGGAGGCTAACATAGGAGAATCACTTGAACCCAGGAGGTAGAGGTTGCAGTGAGCCGAGATCAGGCCATTGCACTCCAGCCTGGGAGACAGAGTGAGATTCCATCTCAAAAAAAAAAAAAAAGAAAAAAAGAAAGACCCATCTCATGAGGACCGGGACACAGGGGACCAAGCATAGCTCTATGCTGAGCACTTAGTATGGGGGTGGCGCACAGGAACATTCCTTTTTTCTTTCATTCAGCTGCTCAATAATGTTCAAAATTAAGAAATGTCAAAACAACCTTTGGGTTGGCATTCAAATAAACATGGGGAAGGGGAAACTTGAAATGCACAAGCATAAAAGTAACCTGCAGATTGGTTATAAGGAATGAAATCGACAACCCTCATTTGTCAAAATGGGTTCCTCCCAGGAAGGTGTGACAGCTTCAGATGACTTTCTGACTTTTTTTCCCCCTAATCAACATTCATTTACTGAGTACTTTTGCAATCACCAGGGAAATGATGTACAAGATAGAGCCCTGCCTTCCATAGCTTCAATCTAACAGGAAAAAAATATAAAAAGACATACTGGGAAAAAGAAAAAAGCCTTTCAAATAAGATATAAGTGGCATAATATTGCTAGAATGTTCTGGGAATTAAAACACTCAAGCTCTTCCCTGATTGGGAGGAACAGGCCTTTGACCTCGGCATTGGAGTACAGATAAGATATACATGTGAAATGTGTGTGTCCATGTGGGTGTGCACAGGTGAGCAGGAGAGGGGATTCAATTCAGAAAGAACAAAGGTGAAGGGGCAGAGGAGACCAAGACACATCGAGGGAAGAGAAAGGACCCAAACCTGACTGAAGCAAAGAGAGTAACAGAAGAAAAGGAAGGTTGAAAGCCTGGAATGGCAGACCAGACTTTGGAGTTTATTCCCTCTACAATTTGGAATCATTTAGTCATTCAGCAAATGTTTCTTAATCATGTGGCAGGCCCTGTGATAGGTATGGTGAGACACAGGAAAAAAAAAAAGAGAAAAACAAAACAAAACAAAACATAGTCCCTTGCTCTTGCCACCAAATTTCATGATAACATAAATTTCTGGAAATATAATTTAAACTCAAAGAGGATTTATGAAGAGCAAAACAACAGTTAATAATAAGGAATCTTTTTTTGGTTACCTATTGCTGTGTGACAGATTATCCCAAAGTTAATGACTTAAAACAACAATCATTTGATTACTTGTTCATGCTTCTGCAATTGAGACGAGCTTGATGGAGATGCTTGTCTCTTTTCCATAGGGTGTCAGCTGGAGTAGCTTCAACAGCTGGGGTCGGGCTAGAAGGGACAACTTATGTCATGTGTCTGGGCCTTGGACTCTGCTGTGGGTTGGATGTCTCCGTTCTCCTTCACATGGTGATCTCAGGCTCTCTCCTTTGTTCCTGGTAGTTCAACCTCTTATGTGGCAGCTGGCTTCCCCAGAATTCAAAAGGGAAACTGCCTGGGTTTCTAGGCACAGTGCCATTCATCACAACCTCCTGGTTAAAGTCGGTCACAAAGCTAGCCCAGATTCAAACAGAAGGAACTAAATAAGGACATGAGTATCAGGAGGCAGGACTCATTGGGGCCACCAAAATAAAACGCTACTGTGGAATCTTTAATAATCCAACCACATCTTCCACAATTTTAACCAACAGAGGGACATTAACTGTATAGCTATTTCTACTCTACAGCATGTAATCTCACCCGTCTCACCCTATCCCCACCTTTTTGAATGGCAGCCAAATGCGGCCACCTCTCACGCCACTCACTGATCACTTAATGGAATTGTATCAAGTTTAAGGCAAGCTTGCAACAAACTTTCAAAGAGGCAAGCAGGTGCTGGGGAGGGGCAGGGGGCTTATAGCTCAGAACTACCCATTTGCTCTTGAGCCTGTGTCCCTCCTAAAGTCTCCTTCTGTCATGTTCTTCAGACTCAAAACAGCAAGGAGGAAAATCCATTCCTGCCTGGCACCTGCCACTTCATCTGCCACCTCCCACATCCTCGTCTTGCCTAGGCTTCTCCTCACCCCTGCATCTGTGTCACACCACCCTGTCCTTGGAAGCCACAGCAGAAAATTGAGTTCCTGGTTCTCAGAATGCCATTTAAGATCTCATTGTAGCTTTTATAATCTCTCATATTTTAAATTGTCTTGAACAAAATGCTCCAGGTGTGGCCTGAATACTGAGTTCAGTTCAGTAGTGGTCCCAGAGTATCTATAGAAGCTTGGGATGTAATCTGGTTGGAGGGAGAGTAAGATGGACTAAGAGATTTTTCTTGTAATTTTTATGAATGATGTAACTCCTCAGATAACTAGGATTGATCACCAAAATAATTGGCATTAATAGCCAAAAAGTAATTAATAAAAATATATACCCAGCTCACATAAATTAATAAAAATGTATACCTAGTACATGTAAAAGCAAAAGTGAACTGGGCTTAGTAGAGGAGCAGAAGCAGAGAAGTCTGTGTTTGTTTTGCTTTTAACATTTCTAATCAATCATCAGTTATTCCACAGAGAGGCAAGATGGCACGATTAGTGAGTATGGGCTCAAGAAGTCAGACCACATGCATGTGAATTCCAGCTCCACCGTTTACTGAGTTATCTTGGCCAAGTTACCTAATTTCCCTGTGTCTTAGCTTTCTCATCTATAAAATGAGAATAATTACAGTACTTACTTAATCTCATAGGGTTGTGGCAAGTATCAAACAGAACTTACAAAAAGCACTTCAACCATGCCCACTAAATTGTAAGCACTCAGTAAGTGTTACCTACTATTATCATCCCATAAGTTATCATGAGCCTGAGGATTTTCAACGCATGCTTCATAGATGATTTTCTCCCTATTAATTCTTGTTTAGGATGATCTTGAAAGCGATGACTGTTTAAAATTATGAGAAGCCAAAGATACCCCTCCAAGCCACCTTCTTGGTCTTGGCCAACTTTAAATAAATCATGGCAAGAAAAGGTATCAACAGCAAAGTATCAATAAAAAATACACTTTAAAAAAAAAAAAAAAAAACCTTAAGGTAACAAGTATTCTCCTAAGGCTCAGAAATTAAATATTTAAAATAAAAGATAGGTGACAGAGATGAACTTAGAAAAAGCCTGGGCATGGTGGCTCACATCTGTAATCCAAGCACTTTGGAGGCCAAGGCGGGCGGATCACCTGAGGTCAGGAGTTCAAGACCTGCCTGACCAACATGGTGAAACCCCGTCTTTAAAAAAAAAAAAAGAAAGAAAGAAAAAGGTGAGAAATAAGCACTGAATCTATATACACTTGGAATGTTTAAAAAAAAGGGTGTAACCTGCTCATCAAATTTGTGTGAAGAGGAAATAAGTGAAAACAGTCTAGAATTTTACTTTAGATATAATCATAAATTCCATGTATTATTTTTGCCTTTGATTGCTCTCCTAACACCCTCTTTTCCATTACAATCCCAAGAGGTGAGCAGAAGAGGCATCCAATGACAGAAAAGGGGAAGTTGATGGCTCAGCAATGCACTCACATAGAACCACTTCCCTGCTGCTCTGCGCTTACAGAATTTTGTTTGCATAGAAGAACTGCAGGAGCTCTGGATGATAGTGGCTCTGAAAGATATTAACAATGGTACCTGTGAGGGAGGGATTCAGCAAACTTCCTTGACTATACAACTAATAGGCAGTTGTCAGTGCAGGCATCACCTGCATCCAGCTAGTGACCTGACCTGAAACTGCCAATATATCTTGTGCTTGATCTTCTAGGCATTTTGCCATTTACATTGTATGATGGGTCAACTACAATCAAAACATAGTTGTCTTGGCCAGGCATGCTGGCTCACGCCTGTAATCCCAGCACTTTGGGAGGCCAAGGCAGGCAGATCACTCGAGATCAGCTCGAGGCCAGCCTGGACAACATGGTGAAACCCCATCTCTACTAAAAATAGAAAAATTAACTGGATGTGGTAGTGCACACCCTGTAATCTCAGCTACTCAGGAAGCCGAGGCACGAAAATCGCTTGAACCCTGAGGTGAAGCATGCAGTGAACCGAGATGGCGCCACTGCACTCCAACCTGGGTGACAGAGCAAGACTCTAACCAAAAAAACTAACAAACATAGTTGGCCTGAGTTGTTTTATGGGGGTAACTCTTTCTTGTGCTTGGCCACCTTCTGTGTTAACCACCAGGAAGGCAGGGACTGGAAGAGAATTCTCTCCTACCCTGGCTCACTCACCAGCTGTCGGCAGAGTTTAGGGTTCCTTTGATCTTCTTCATTCTGGAAGCTGTATTCCTTCCTTAGATTCAGATATGGAGAACAGGCTCGAAATGTTGTTTTGCAAGCCTGAGAGAAAAATAATATTACTATTTTATTGTCAAAAATATTAGAGAGTTCTATAATCCCAAGCAAGGAAAAGTGTCCTAGAGGACTGCACTCAATCTGTGGTCAGGGGGCCACTAAGAGTGTGAAAGTAACTTCCAGTCGTTTCAAAATTGGAATCTTAAAGGGTGTATGCTTATAAAATGGCCATATCTATAATTTGGGGACTGGTGGGAAGGACATAGCTTTACAGTTTAGCACAGCCCTTGTTATTATACCATCAAAAGTAGTACTGGATTCCTAAATTTAATCTCTCTCTCTCTCTCAGTAATTTAAAGAAGACAAGTGGTTTGGTAGAAAGCTTTCCTCCTAATTGTTTTGAAACGTTCACCCAGTCCCACCCCAAAGCAGGCCTGAAGTTGATCCAACCTTGTTAGGACACATTTTCTCCAAGAATAAAACAAAACCTCCAGAAGAAATTAATAAGCCATGGGTGGAGCCAGGCAAGGTGGCTCATGCCTGTAATCCCAGCACTCTGGGAGGCCAAGGCGGGTGGATCACCTGAGGGCAGGAGTTTGAAACCAGCCTGGCCAACATGGTGAAACCCCATCTGTACTAAAAATATAAAAAATTAGCCAGGCGTGATGGCAGGCACCTGTAATCCCAGCTATTCAGGATGCTGAGGCAGGAGAATAACTTGAATCCGGGAGGCAGAGGTTGCAGTGAGCCAAGATCACACCATTGCACTCCAGCCTGGGCAACAAGAGCAAAACTCTGTCTCAAAAAAAAAGGAAAAGAAAAGAAAAGAAAGAAAGAAGCCACGGGTAGGAAATCTATACCAAGCACAATGACAGAAGCTAATTGGGCATGAATAAATATCCTCATTACATAGGCTACTGCACCATTGATTAAATCTGTGCCTCTCTGCCCCCAACCCCATTGCCCTGAGCTTATCTCGCATTGACAGATGCTGGGCTTGGGCAGGTGGAGCAGATGGAAAATAACATTCTTGCTCAAAGAGAGATCACACACTGAAGAGGCACCGTGTCTAGGATTTATACAGATACGCTGCCCAGTATCCACAGCAGTGCTGGCAGGAACCCCAGGGTCTGGCCTCTCAACTCATAGCTCCCTTTATGAACAGCATGGAGATGTCACTCTGTTTGTTGCAGAGTCAAGGTCTTACCTTGGCAACCTGGGGATTTCTATCCTGTAAATGGATCAGGAGTAAATCTTGTGTCTGCTTAACCTGACTGGTGAAAAATTTCTTCCATTTCCTCCCAGCAAAGGCTGCCAATTGCCCAAACAAAACAAAGGCCGAGTATCTCAGACCGTCGTTCTCCTGCGGTCCCCGTCAACAAAACAACAAGAAAGCCAGATCGTTACCAAAAGGCAACTATATCAGAACACATCACGGCTGTCAATCAGAACACATCACAGCCATCGATCTTGGATGTACATTACAGGGTGAGCAGTGAGATTTGGTCTAAAGCACTTAGCTGGGTGGTAGGGGATGGCATGAAGAGGGCCCAAAGTTTTCAATGGACCTCTTCTCCAGCAGACAAGAGGACTAACCTGGGAAATCACTGGTGTTACTCCCACGTTCCCAGATTTTTTGTTCATCATTTCACATTTTGGAGATAGACTACATTTATAAAGTTCCCAAAATTCAAAATAACCAAAAGCTTTATAGAAAAAGTAGGTCTACGTTCTACTCCTCTCCATCGGCCACCAAATGTTCCTCCCCACAAGCTAATAATGTTTGCATGTATCTCTCCAGAAAATAAAGAAGAAAGATGTTTACTGTATAGTCCTTTCCCTCTTTTTTACGTGAATGGAAGCATCAGGCCACTGTTGTTATGCACCCTGATTTTTCATCAGTCTGAGAGCTCTTTCTACGTCTACACATAAAGGAGTTTCCATTTTTATTTTTCTTTTCTTTTTTCTCTTTTCCTTTTCTGCACCAAAATTCACTCCACCAGTTCCCTGTTTGTTACTGGAGCATTTTCCCAAGTCTTTTCTCGCTGCCTTTGGTCTGAGTTTCTCCCATCTGCAGTGGATATAATAATCATGTTTCTTCCCCCAACACCCTCCCACCTCTCCCTGCTTTCAGTCTGATTGGTCGGTTTGTGCCTGAGTGCATTTCAGTGGACTCAGCCTTCTCTTTCTTTCCAAGGTGAGCTGTTTGGTCCAAGTATTACCTTTCCAGGAGAGGAGACCAAAGCCCAAGGCATTTAAGCAACTTGCCCAAAACCACACTGTCAGGTAGCAGAGGCAGAATAGTAACCCAGACATCTGACTCCTGGTGCACAGGTTTTTATATCAGTGTTTTGTAGTCTAAGTCCTGCTCCAGGTAAACCAGAGGGAGCAGGGCTGGGGTAGGCCTTCACAGGGGGGAAGGAGCACCAAGAACTGGGGATCACGGAGATCCAGCAAGACTGAGGACCACTAATCATATTGTGAAGTATCTTTTAAAAATTAGCACATGATGCATACAGAAATTGTCTTAGGGTTGCTTTTTTTTATTTTTTTATTTTTTTATTTTTCAAGAGAGAGAGAGACAGCATCTTGCTACATTGCCCAGGCTGGCCTCCAGCTCCTGGACTCAAGTGATCCTTCTGCTTCAGCCTCCTGAGTAGCTGGGATTATAGGCACACACCACCATGCCTGGCTTAGAGTTGTATTATCTTCACTGTTCTGGCAGTGAGAGTGTATGTGTGCCTGTTTAATTTAACTAATTTTAATGGAGAATGTACCCCATCCGAAGCCATACCCTAATGCTGTAAGATGTACAGACATGTAAGACAGGTGCCCATTCCCCTAGGAGTCTGACACCATCTAACTGGGAACACATGCACGGGTGAGCAGCATGGCCTCAGATAATGAAGAGTGCTATCTATAATCAAGATATAAACTGTCAGCAAACAGTTCTGCATAAGAATTTTTGTGTTTTGGCCGGGCATGGTGGCTCATGCCTGTAATCCAAGCACTTTGGAGGCCAAGGTGGGCGGATCACCTGAGGTTGGGAGTTCAAGACCAGCCTGACCAGCATGGTGAAACCCTGTCTTTTTTTTAAAAAAAAAAAAAAAAGAATTTTTGTGTTTCTATATGGCCAGGGATTTCTGCTCAAAAATTCCATGTAACCAGAGTTTAAAAAATGGTTGAAGGCCAGGCATCGTGGCTCATGCCTAAAGTCCTAGCATTTCAGGAAGCCAAGACAGGAGAATCGCTTGAGCCCAGGAGTTTGGGATCAGCCTGGGCAACATAGCAAGACCATCTCTACAAAAATTACAAAAATTAGCCAGGCACAGTGGCATGCACTTGTGATCGCAGCTACTCAGGAGGCTGAGGTGGGAGGATCACTTGAGCCTGGGAGGTTGAGGCTGCAGTGAGCTGTGTTCCTGCCACTGCCCTCCAGCCTGGGCGAGACCCTGTGTCAAAAAAAAAAAAAAAAAGTGGTTGACTGACAAGTCCTGGAAGTTCAGATGACACCTCCAAGAGATTTAGAGCCATCTCCTCAGAGACATCTGCTTATACTCCAGGATGGTAAGTAGGGACCTTCCCTCACTCCGTCCCCAGAGAGGACTGGCTTACATTCAAGAGCAAAAATCCCTCTGTGTCTCTGGAACAGGACGAACAAATTTGCCCATCTCCTCTATGAGCTCCAAGTTATACAAGGTCAAGGCCTCTTTTCCCCTCCTGTGCTGCTGACACATCTGGCTCTCGCCATGTGGCTCCAGAGAGAATATTAGGGTGTGGGGAGATAACAGGTTGCTCTGGGAGTAAATAAAAGATCTGTTCACTGTTCCATAGGTCTTGTCTTTCAGGAACAGAATAACTGGCAGGCTAACTTGTTAGCTTGTAGTTAGGGTCTCTGACTCTTCTCAGTTTTGGACTGAGCTATGGGCTGGTGCACCTTTTGCTTAGCCCGACTTGTCATCTCGCAGTTAAGGGTGCAGCCCTATAGTCAGAGGAGCTGGTGGCATGTCCACTTCCTGGCTCTGTCAACTTGGGTAAGTTCTAACCTTTCTGTGCCTTGGTTTCCTTGTCTACAAAGTGAAGACAACTTCAGAGTCCATCTCACAGGTTTATTGTGAAGATTATATGAGATGAGCCATGTAAACTTCTCCGCAGTGTGCCTGGCACTCAATGAGGGCTCACTAAACGCTAATCACTGCTATTGTCGCATTTATAAGACAGCATTGACTACATGTTAGTCAACCAGTGTCAACATCATTAGTCAATCCACATCGTCATTAGTGTACATATACCCACTTCTCTGTTAAGATGAAAACTTGCCAGGCGCAATAGCTCTTGCCTGTAATCCCAACACTTTGGGAGGCTGAGGCAGGTGGATCGCTTGAGCCCAGGAGTTTGAGACCAGCCTGGGCAACAAAGTCCCCAGAGAGGACTTTACCAAAGTCTTTACCAAAACTACAAAAATTAGCCAGGCATGGTGGCATGTGCCTATAGTCCCAGCTACTTGGGAGGCTGAGGTCGAAGGATCGCTTGAGCCCAGGAGGTGGAGATTGCAGTGAGCTGAGATCATGCCACTGTACTCCAGTCTGGGTGACAGAGAGACCCTGTCTCAAAAAAAAAAAAAAAGAAAGAAAGAAAAGAAAAAAACAACCTTGAGAGGTAGAGATAGAATTCTATACATCTTTATATATCCTTGAACCCCTGGCACAGTACTAGTCTCTCAACAAGATGTGTTAATAAATAAGTGAATAATAAAGACCTTGTTCCCACAGCAACAAACCTCCCACAGCTCACATTTCTTTTCTTTTCTTTTTGAGGCAGAGTCTCACTCTGTCACCCAGGCTGGAGTGCAGTGGTGCAATCTCAGCTCACAGCAACCTCCACCTCCCAGGTTCAAGCAATCCTCTCAAGTAGCTGGGACTACAGGCATGCGCCACCATGCCCAGCTAATTTTTATATTTTTTATAGAGATGCAGTTTCTCCATGTTGACCAGTCTGGTCTTGAACTCCTGACCTCAGGTGATCTGCCCACCTCAGCCTCAGAAAGTGCTGGAATTACACGCATGAGCCACTGCGTGTAATCTGGCCTAATTTTTGTAATTTTGTAGAGACAGGGTTTCAACATGTTGGCCAGGCTGGTCTCAAACTCCTGACCTCAAGTGATCTGCCCACCTTGGCCTCCCCAAGTGCTGGGATTACAGACATGAGCCCGGCCCCAAAGTCACATTTCTAATCCCACTTTGATTTCAATAACCCAGAATTTTTCTGTCTCACTTACATCATCTAATAAAGTCCTGGTCTGAAGAGTGATGTCTATGAAGAAGGAGCCCAAACCTTTCCCCTGGATCTTGCCCAGGACGATGGTCAGAGTCTTCATACTTTCATGGATGACTTCCAAACTCACAGGGTCATACAATCCACACACCAGCAGGTCCAGGACAATTTTCTTATACTTTCTCACCTGTCACCAAGGTTTGGAAAGGATTAGCAGCACAGGAATTACTCCCCATGGGTTGAAAAGCAACCCCACATCTAAGCTACTAATAACCTAGGACTTGAACTAAGAGACCAGGGCTTTCTTCAAGGTTTGCACAACTCACTAAAATACAAGTGCTTCCATTAACCCAACCCAAGAGCCCAACTCAGCCTAGGAAGGAAAACAGAAAGAGCAATCTGGAGTGGCATGGGGGTGGGTGAGTCTGGGTAGGGCTCTCCAAATAGGGCAGCAGACCTGGGTGATCTTGGGGCCTGGGGAGTACTAGTTACCTTTATAGTAGGGAAGAGACAAAATGGGCACTGAAGTTGCCAGATGGTAAAGGAGGAGGTGGGGAAACATATTCTATGAAACAAACATAAATTATAAAAAAAAAAAAAAAAAAAAAAATCACTTAAATTCACCAGGAAGGGTAACAGCTGTGAATTTATCTTGCCTGCAGCTCTGTCTCCCACATGGTTGATATTGCTGAGGTGTCATGAGCCTAAGATGACCCTGAATGAATGACATCCTTGTGCAGAAGAAACCTGTGACTCGCTTCCAGCCTACGGACATGACTTCACATTGCATAAGATTCTTTTTTTTTTGAAACAGAGTCTCACTCTGTCTCTCATGCTAGAGTGCATGGTGTGATCTCTGCTAACTGCAACCTCTGCCTCCCAGATTCAAGCAATTCTTCTGCCTCAGCCTCCTGACTAGCTGGGACTGCAGGCACATACCACCACACCTGGCTAATTTTTTGTATTTTTACAAAAATACAAAAGAGGTGGGGTTTCACCATGTTGGCCAGGCTGGTCTTGAACTCCTAACCTCAAATGATCTGCTGGCCTTGGCCTCCCAAAGTGCTGGGATTGCAGGTGTGAGCCACCACTGCTTGGCCCATAAGACTCTATCCTAGCAGACAGGAGGCGGTGAAACCCTCCTGCTGGCCTGGAGGAAGTGAGATGCCGGCTGTGAGAGGGTGGCCTCTAGGCATTGAGAGTGGCCCCCCGACAGACAGCAGGCAAAAACAGAAACATCCGTCCCACAACGGGAAGTAACTAAATTCTGCCAACAACCACGGAAGTGAACCCTGCTTCAGAAAGGAATGCAGTCTGGCTGACACTTGATTGCAGCCTCCTGAGAGCCTGAGCAGAGGACCCAGCTGAACTGCACCTGGACTCCTGACCCACAAAAACAGAGATAATAAACACGTGTTGCTCTAAGCTGCTAAGTGTGCGGTGGTTTGTTCCAAGGTGATAGGTAACTAATACATCAGAGACTATACTCCAGCCCTGGGGACTCCACACCAAGAGGGATGGAGAGGCTTGGGGGGCTGGCTGAGCCCCACCCTTCTTCCCTACCTTATCAGGGGCTTCGCAGGCCATGGTTCCCAAGCCTCTCATTGCCATGTGACGCTTTTTAGCATTGGGGTCCCGGGCTCTTTCGGCCAAGATGAAAAACACATTCTTCAGAGGCTCCCACTTCCGAAACCTCAGTTTCCAAGAGACCTGGGTGATGAGTCAAAAATGTATTAATTTAGGAGTGTTCGGAGCCATACCCAATCCCAACCCCAATCCCTCCCTCTCAGGAAAATTCTGCAATTGCCTGCTCAATTTTACTCCTTCTTTCTCCAATGAAAGATGCCTGGGTTTTGTTGGAAATGAACTCATTTGGTCTACATAATGAAGAAATTGATGGACGAAGAGGAAAAGGGGCAAGAAAGATAATACAGGCTGGTGTTGATGTAGGTTTAGGAGATTATGGGGAGGGGCTCTAGAGCAGCTATGGGTGTGATAGAAGTTGAAAGAAAGAGGACTCGATCAGTGTTGAAGTGTCCTGGGAATAGGGATCCCTTTCACAGGGAAAGGTGTGCTGTTACTCCTCCCATTTCAAAGAGCTCCCTTTACCCTTCTTCTCCAGCTCTTTCCCATTTTTCTGCTCTCCTTTGTATCCAAATGCCTTGAAAAACATCTGTACTTGTTTTCTCCCATTTGTCTCTTCCCATTGTCTCTTGAACCCTTCGCAATCAGGCTGATATCCCCTCACCCCACCTTTCCATATGGCTAATTCCAAGGGTCAGTTCTCAGTAGTCACGTTACTCAACCTCTCAATAGCACTTGACACAATTAGCAAAGCATATCTGCAAACATCTAGTATACATCTACAGACATTTCAGAATTAATCTAGTACACATCTACAAACATTTCAGGGCACTTAAAGGATGTTCCAACTCCAGAATGCATGCATCCGAGCATGCAATTAAGAGTAGGAACAGAAATGCATGAATAATGCAAATTGGGAAAAAACACTGTGTGTCTGATGCAGCAACCTGTACCAGAACTAAACTCTGAGGGCTGGGCGTGGTGGCTCATGCCTGTAATCCAAGCACTTTGGAGGCCAAGGCGGGCGGATCACCTGGGGTCGAGAGTTCAACACCAGCCTGACCAACATGGTGAAAAA
>NW_016107375.1:871170-912262 GCF_001604975.1 Cebus imitator | reverse complement strand
AAAAAAAAAAAAAAAAAAAAAAAAACTAAACTCTGAGTAATTTCAGAGCCAGGTATGGGGCAAGAGATGGGCAAGTCTCTGAGTCTTTGTAGTAAGCCTATGAACTCTCATGCCAGGAAGACCCAGGTGTGCAGCAGGACCCAGAAAACAGCAACAGGTACTGGAGTCAGAATCAAGATGATGGAAGATCCAGACAAGATCAAAGACAAAAGCCACCTCCCCACCATCCTTAGAAAGGGGCCAGGGAAGAGACTGGCTTGAGATTTGGCTATCTCAATAGTGCTATGGATGAGATTTGGTGATTTCCAAGCCTCCCTATTATTCCTGAATCTTCATCACAGTTTATTCTCTTTTTATCTTTTATTTATTTATTTATTTATTTTTGAAACAGGGTCTCACTCTGTCGCCCAAGCTGCAGTGCAGTGGCATGATCTCGGCTCACTGCAGCCCCTACCTCTGCAGCTCAAGCGATCCTCCCACCTCGGCCCTGAGTAGCTGGGATGGCAGGTGAATGACACCATGCCCATCTAATTTTTGTATCTTTGGCAGAGACAGGGTTTCGCCATGTTGCCCAGCCTGGTCTAGAACTCCTGAGCTCAACTGATCTGCCCCCCTCAGCCTCTCAAAGTGCTGGAATTACAGGCATGAGCCACCCCACCTGGCTTCATTCCATATCTGTATTATTGAGTTGGCAGCAAGTTAAATTATTCTCAACTAATCTTCTTGTCATCCTGTAAACATCCTATCCCTGTTAAAAGAACTGTCATCAAAGTTTTTTCAGAAGGTACTTCAGTGGAGCAGGCCTAACTAACCGCAGACCAGGCAAATATACATCTTACAAAACAGTTGCTGGGAGGAAAAATTTGTTCATAATATTTTGTGTCAGACCTTGGAAAATAAAGATATCATTGATGTCCTTTTCTTCTTGGGCTGGGAAGTAGGGATGGAAAGGGGCTGGCCCAGGATTCTCCTCTGTCTTTGGTCCATGGAACTAAAAAAAAAAAAAAAAAAAAAAAAAAAAAAAAAAAAAAAAAATCATATACGACACAGACAATCATCATTGACAAATATTGTTGTACAATGCACTGTTCCAAAGTAAGAATATAAAGAGGCAGCAATCCTGAGGCCTGTCGTTAGGAACCTTCTACTGTGGTGAGGAGATAGAACAGTCACGTAGATAAATAGCAACCCAAGGTAGCCCAAGAGGAATAGCAGCTTGGGGGTCAAGGGGGATCTGCCCTCTGGTTCTTCCCTCCATTCTGCAGATTTTTTTTTAATCACAAAAGAAGTAAAATGCAGATTCCCAGGTCCTACCCACAGAGTTCTCATGAATTGAAATACAGAGTAGCCTCAAATTTTGTGTTTTTGAAAGTTCTCCAAGAATGTATATTGGCACCTCTTTTTAGAGAGGATTTTGGCACTATCTCTTACCACTTTAAAGTGCACATAATTGGCAATTCTTTAATCCTACAGATATCAGCACATCATATGCTCAAAGATATACACAAAGGAGAGCTACCATAGCACTTGGTAATAAACAATATTGTGTTCTTTAATGGTTTGGGCAGGGGAAAGGGGAGTGGGGCAGGGATTTGAGACAGGGTCTTGCTCTGTCTCCCAGGCTGGAGTGCAGTGGCAGGAAAACAGCTCACTGCAGCTTCAACCTCCCAGGCTCAAGCAATCCTCCTGTCTTAGCCTCTGAGTAGCTGGGACCACAGGTGCATGCCACCACGCCCAATTAATTTTTAAATTCTTTTTAGAGATGGAGTCCCATCACATTGCCCAATCTGGTCTCAAATTCCTGGGCTCATGCAATCCTTCTGCCTCTGCCTCCCAATGTGTTGGGATTACAGCCGTGAGCCACTGTCCCCAGCCAATGGTTTTAACATAAATAAATTACATATTTTACAACTATACGACTTTACAATGACTGCTATGCAGTCAATAAGAAGAAAACTGGGCAGATCAGCATGTGCTAAAATAATCTTCACAATATACTGTTGAGTGAAAAGTGCAAATCCGTGTGTACAGTATTTACCATTTGGGTAAAATCAAAATGAGGGCAGGAAATACATATGTACATACATGCTTGCATATGCATAGAAGGAGGAAAAATACCCAAGAAACGTTAAGAGAGATAGCCTCTGGGCTGGAACTGAGGAACTGAGATGGGAGAGAAACTTACATTTTTACTTTTTTTGTATATGTACAGCTTGTAATTTTACCATGCGCATGTATTATTGAAAGAATATAATATACATAAATGTAGCTTACCAAGTGATTCTGATCCACAGCCTGACTTTGGGCCAACTAGTACAACCCAGCACTTCTCAAACTTTAATGTCCCCTAAAATCATTTGAAGATCTTGTTCAGCGTTTCTGCAGCGGAACTCCAGATTCCGCCTTTCGTCCAAGCTCCCAGGGGATGCCAAGCAGGGCCTATGCTCTGAGTGTGAAGGGCATAAAGTTAAGAGCCACTGGAGTTGAGAGAGGACCATAGGCTGAAATTGCTGGTGGAGGCTTTCCAAAGCACACTGGTGAGCTTGGAAGCAGAGGCAGAGCATATATGACACAAGGGATTCAACAGGATTCCATGTAGTATCATGATTCCATGTAGTATCATGGTAGGAGAGAGCTAGAAGATAGGCTACAGGGAGCGGGGAGTGTAGTTAAAGGCAAGCTGTGGAGGACTCAGACTTATAAAGAGCTTGATTTCAATTGTGCTTTGTAGATATGAGTAACCTGATGATTTTCTTTTAATTTAGGGGAAATCCATGTAACATACAATTAGCCATGTAAACAATGCTCTGCAACCACCACCTCTGTCTAATACCAAAATTTTTTCATCACCCCAAAGGAAAAACCTGCACCTATCAGGCACTCATTCCCTATTCCATCCTCCCCCAGCCTCTGGCAACATTAATCTGCTTTCTGTCTCAATGGATTTACCTATTTTGAATATTTCATATATGTGAAATCATACATTACTATGACCATTTATAACTGGCTTCTTTTGCTTAGTATACTGTTTTCAAGGTTAATCTGTGTTGTAGCATGTATCAATCAGCATTTCATTTTTTTTTATGGCTGAATAATATTCCTTTGTATGGATATACCACAATTTGTTTATCCATTCATGTGTTGATAGGCACTTGGGCTGTTTTTCTCTTTTGGCTATTGTGAATAATGCTACTATGAATATTTGTGCACAACTATTTGTTGGGGTATCTGCTTTCAGTTCTTTGGGGTATATACTTAGGAGTAGAATTGCTGGGTCATATGGTAATTTTTTGGTTTTTGGTTTTGAGAGAGTCTTACTCTGTCTCCCAAGCTGGAGTACAGTGGCACAATCTTGGCTTACTGCAACCTCTGCCTCCTGGGTTCAAGGGATTCTCCTGCCTCAGCCTCCCAAGTAGCTGGGATTACAGGTGTATACCACCACACCCAGCTAATTTTTGTATTTTTAACAGACACAGCATTTCACCACTTTGGCCAGGCTGGTCTCGAACTCCTGACCTTAAGTGATCCACCCACCTCGGCAACCCAAAGTGTCGGGATTATAGGCATGAGCCACTATGGCCAGCCATCATATGGTAATTCTATGCTTAACTTTTTGAAGAACCACCAAACTGTTTTCTACAGTGGTTGCACCATTTTACATTCCCACCAGCAATGTGTGAGAGTTCCAATTTCTCCACATCCTTACCAACTTTTATTTTCCATTATTATTGTTTTTATTATTATATCCATCTTAGTAGGTATGAAGTGGTCTGTCATTTGTGGTTTTTATTTGCATTCTCCTAAGGATTAATGAGGCTAAGCATCTTTTTGTGTGCTTGTTGATATTTATATGTCCTCTTTGGAGAAATTTCTATTCAAATCCTTAGCTCATTTTCAATTGGGTTGTCTTTTTCTGAGTTATAAAAATTCTTTATATATGCTGAATACTAGACCATTATCAGATATATGACTTTCTCCCATTCTGTGGACTATCTTTGCACTTTCTGGATAATATCCTTTGTGCACAAAAGTTTTTATTTTTCATGAAGTCCAATTTGTCTATTTTTGTTGTTCTTACTCATGCTTTGTTATATCTATGAATCTATTGCCACATCTAAGGTAATGAAGATTTACCACCATATGTTCTTTTAAGCGTTTTATAATTTTAGCCTTTCTATTTAGGTCATTCATCCATTTTGAGTTAATTTTTGTATATAATGTGTGGTAGGGGTTCAACCTCATTAGAACCATTGACTTGTATGTGTTTTGTGTTTTTTTTATTTTATTTTTTTATTTTTTTGAGATGGAGTCTTGCTCTGTCGCCCAGGCTCACCACAACCTCCACCTCCTGGGTTCAAGCAATTCTCCTGCCTCAGCCTCCTGAGTAGCCAGGATTAGAGGTGCACACCACCACGCCTGGCTAATTTTTTGTATTTTTAGTAGAGACAGGGTTTTACCATGTTGGCCTCGAACTCCTGACCTCGTGATCTGCCCCCCTTGGCCTCCCAAAGTGCTGGGATTACAGGCATGAGCCACCACACCTGGCCATATTTTATTTTTTTTAATAGGAGAAATGGTAGACAAGCAGCTGCAGCAACGGCTTAACCCTGGCTGCATTAGGATCACCTGAGGAACTTTTAAACATCCAGAATAAGTCTAACATTATCTCTGGAGGGGGACCCAGGCATCAGTATTTTTTAAAGCTCACCAAGTAATTCCAGCAGGCAGTCTCTGAGCTACATTGACCAGTGACCAACTGCCTTGGTTTTCTCAGGGCTGGGGAGCTTCCAGGGGCATGGGACTTTCAGTGCTAAAGCTGGAAAAGTCCTAAGCAAACCAAGACACACTCCTCTCTCATAGAAGCTGACCCTTTAAACAGATGTACTTTGGAACATTTGACTCACTTGATCTGGAGATGCATGGGAACTCGGTTTCTCTGCCATCCTTGCCCCCCAGATGGATTTGGTCCATGAAACCCAGGTGGATTTGCTCCATTCTGGAAAGGTCCATGAAAACACCCCCTCACCCCTAATTTACAGGACCTATATCTCCTTCATATCTATCTGGTCAAGAGGAATCTTCTCGCCACTGCAATAGGGAACCAAAATAAAACCCCAGAAAATTGCACCCCCATCAATTAGCATGAGTTTCTCTTTCCATCAGTTACCTGGCTGATCTGAGATTCTCTGTTTGATTGAAGGTATTCCCACAGGCTTCCTCATTAAACCAGTGGTTCTCACACTTCAGTGTGCATCAGAATCACCCAGCAGACTTGTTAAAACACAGATTCCCAGGCCCAGGCCCCAGAGTTTCTGATTCTGTGCATCTGCAGCAGGGCCTAATAATGTCTATGTCCAACACGCTCCCAGGTGACACTGGGATGTGGTTGGTTTGGTGACCACACTTGGAAAACCACTGCATTAACAGAAAGAAACCACAACAGAACAGCGTTGGTTCTCTCCAGAATAAAGGGATTTTAAAATTCGCATTGAGGAGGGAGCTGGAGGTCATTATCCTAAGCAAATTAACACAGGAACAGAAAACCAAGTACCACATGTTCTCACTCATAAGTGGGAGCTAAACGTTGAGTACCTATGGACACAAAGAAGGCAACAGACACCAGGGCCTACTTGAGGGTGGAGGGTGGGAGGAGGATGAGGATTGAAAAACTCCCTATTGGGTATCATGCTTATTACCTGGGTGACAAAACAATTTGTACTTCAAACCCTTGCAACACACAATGTACCTTTATAACAAACCCACGCATGTACCCTTGAAACTAAAATAAAACTTATTCATTTACTTTATTTTGTGGGGGGAGATGAGTCTTACTTTGTCACCCAGGCTGAAGCGCAGTGGCGTGATTCCGGCTCACTGCAACCTCCACCTCCCGGGTTCAAGCAATTCTCCGGCCTCAGCCTCCCGAATGGCTGGGACTACAGGTGTGTGCCACCATGCCTGGCTAAGTTTTTGTATTTTTGTAGAGACAGGGTTTCACTGTGTTGCTCAGGCTGGTCTTGAACTCCTGAGCTCAGGCCATCTGCCCACCTCAGCCTCCCAAAGTTCTAGGATTACAGGCATGAGCCACCACGCCCGCCAACTAAAATAAAATTTAAAAATTTAAAATTCACTTGGAGTCAAGAAACACACTTGGATGTTTCTTTCTGGGGCTTTTCTTTTAACAATTTTATGTTTCATAGAACCTGATGATCCTCAGGTCAGATGCTCCGGTTCAGAGCTGTCAGGTGCCTGATAATGGGTACAGGGAGCCTGAAAGAAGCAAAACTCCTGTCCCATGGTGAATTCGAGTTGAACACAATCTATTTTAGCCAAATCGGATTGGTTATTTATATTAGCATATTTGTGAATTTTAACATCATTAAGATTACCTTCAAATAAAAAGAACCTCAAAATGGAGGTAAAGCTGTCACCCAATTGCCCCAACCCAAATCGGGCCATCACCGTCTGCTGCTGCAGCCAGAGGTGGGGCGGGGAGGAGAGCCATGACCCACAGGAATTAGGGCAGTTGAGAAAACTGGTTATTGGTGGCCTAAGCTTTGAAACTACAGAGGCCCAACATTTTGAGGAATGGGGCACGCCCACAGATTGTGTGGTAATGAGAAACTCCCAAACAAAACATCTCAGGGTTTTGGTTTTGGGACTTAGACTTGTGCAGCAAAGTGTGTTCAACCACACAGCAAAGTGTGATGGGCGTGTAACGGAACCAAAGACAGCTGTTTCTAGAGAGGGTTCTGTAAAGCCTGGAGCCCATCCAACAGTGAAGAAAATGTTTGTTGGGGGATAATAAGGAAGATACAGAAGAATATAATTTGAAAGACTCCTTTGAGAAGTGTGACAACATTGAAACCATAGAAGTTATGGACCAGGCGCCGTGGCTCACACCTGTAATTTCAGCACTTTGGGAGGCTGAGATGGGCAGATGACTTGAGCTCAGGAGTTTGAGACCAGCCTGACCAACATGGTGAAATCCCGTCTCTACTACAAATACAAAAATTAGCCGGGCATGGTGGCACATGCCTGTAATCCCAGCTACTTGGGAGATTGAGGCAGGAGAATTGCTTGAACCCAAGAGGTGGAGGTTGCAGTGAGCCAAGATCATGCCACTGTACTCCAGCCTGGGTGACAGAGTGAGACTCCATCTCTAAATAAATAAACAAGTAAATAAATAAGTTATGGAAGCCAGGCAGGGTGGAAAAAAGAGAGAATTTGGTCTTGTAACTTTTGATGATCATGAAACAACGGATGAAATTCTTGTTCAGATATACCGTGCCATTAATGGGCATAATTGTGAAGTAAAAAGGGTCCTTTCTAAATGACATGGAGTCTTCTGGATCATAAAGAGGTCATGGAAGTGGATCTGGCAACTTGGCTGGTCATGGAGGAAACTTTGGAGGTGGTAGAGATCATTTTGGCTGTGGTGGAAACTTTGGTGGAAAGGAGGCTATGGTGGTGAAGGTGATGGCAGCAGAGGTAGTTATGCAGGAGGTGATGGTGGATAGAATGGATTTGGAGGTGATGGTAGCAACTACAGGTGGTGATCCTGGTCACAACAGTAGAGGGGTCATGGTGGTGGTGGACCAGGATGTGGAAACCAAGGTAGTGGATATGGTGGCAGTGGTGAATGATATGATGGTTACAATGAAGGAGGAAATGCTGGTGGTGGGAACTACGGTGGTGGTGGGAACTATAATGATCTTGGAAACAGTGATCAAATTATGAATCCATGAAAGGGGGCAGTTTTGGTGGAAGAAGCTCAGGCAGTTCCTAAGGTGATGGTTATGGATCTGGTGATGGAAATGGTGGATATGGCAGCAGAAGTTTCTAAAAACAGCAGAAAAGGAGGCTGGGCATGGTGGCTCATGCCTATAATCCCAGCACTTTGGGAAGCCGAGGTGAGTGAATCCCCTGAGGTCAGGAGTTTGAGACCAGCTTTGCCAACACGGTGAAACCCCATCTCTACTAATAATACAAAAATTAGCTGGGCATGGTGGCGGACGCCTGTAATCCTAGCTACTTGGGAGGCTGAGGCACGAGAATCGCTTGAACCCAGGAAGCAGAGTTTGCAGTGAGCCAAGATTGCGCCACTGCACTCCAGCCTGGGGGACAGAGCAAGACTCTGTCTCCAAAAAAATAAAAACAGCAGAAAAGGGCTACAGTTCTTAGCAGGAGAAAGAACTAGAAGATTCGGGAAAGCAGCAAGTTACCTTGAAACAGTCGTCGCAAATGCATTAGAGGAACTGTAAAAATCTGCCGCGGAAGGAATGCTGATCCATAGTTAGAAAAGTGACTGCAGCTTAAACAGAAAACTCTTCTTGTTCAGGACTGTTACAGCCACAGTTTACAAAAAGGGCAGCCATTGATAATGCAGTGTAGCATTGGCTAGATGCACATCCCTACGGCCTTTCATCTGCTGTAGCTTTTTCTTTTTCTTTTCATTACATCAGGTACATTGCCCGGTAAATTGGAGCACTGATATCAAGAATAAAAAATTGGCCGGGCGCGGTGGCTCAAGCCTGTAATCCCAGCACTTTGGGAGGCCGAGGCAGGTGGGTCACAAAAATACAAAAAATTAGCTGGGCATGGTGGCGTGTGCCTGTAATCCCAGCTACTCAGGAGGCTGAGGCAGGAGAATTGCCTGAACCCAGGAGGCGGAGGTTGCGGTGAGCCGAGATGGTGCCATTGCACTCCAGCCTGGGTAACATGAGTGAAACTCCGTCTCAAAAAAAAAAATAATAATAATAATAATAATAATAATAATAAAAAATTAAGGCATTTTTAACTTTTCAATATGTATATAGTTCAGTTTTTCTGCATTTTTGTACAGACACTTTAACAAAATTTCCTTGCGAGTTAGTAAAGAAAACCATTGTCAATTACTGTTTTGCATAAGTTTTGTTAACATTAACTATAAAGAAACACCTGCTGACTTGCAGTTTAAGGGAATTCTAATCTCCCCACTTCCAAACCATGATCTGAATGGGTGCTGACATGTGGAGAGAATAGATATTTGTATGTTTGCAAAGTCTGTTTTAGATAAATAGGTTTGGGTGTTTAAATAAGCATATTTGTGATTTTAGTATATTGTGATTTTCATTTATCTTCAAATGAAAAAAAAATCTCAAATTTCAAAAACAAAATAAAAGAAGCAAAACTCCCTTAAGCTGAGGGTACACTCACCAAGGAGGGCACGGGCCTCATTATAAACCTGCTGGTGTCTCTGTTCCAAGGCCTAAGAAAACCATGCCTGAAGCTCTTTTCCACTGGGAAGGAAAACAAACCTGCTGCCCTGTTCTTTTTGCTTGACTTCTCTTGCAAGATTAGCATAACAGCTAAGGGCTGTAGCCAGCCAAGGCAGCTTCCCCAGGCTTCAGAAACCAAGCAGCCAGCCTCGCCTTCACAGGCATGAGTAGAACTCAAGATCATGCTCCCGAGCAGGGCAAAGTAAGTGAGAACTGAGTGGTTCCACCTGGAAGATTTGAGCTGTGGTTAGAGAAACTCACACAGAGTTCCATCGTGAGCTCACTACCTCTTCTAGCAAACAAGAGAAAAACTGTGATGTAGTCTAATCTTGCAGGTTGCAGGGCTTATCTCGATCTTGGGTGCAGGAAAAGGAAAGCATTTCTCAGTGTTGGCTGCACCTTCTATATCAGAATTCCCTGGGGTACTTGTCATAAACTCCAAGCCAGGGGTGGGTACAGTGGCTCCCCCCTGTGATCCCAGCACTTTGGGAGGCTGAGCATTGCTTGAGCCCAGAAGTCAGAGCCTGCCATAACCTATGATTGCGTCACTGCACTCTAGCTGGGCCACAGAGCAAGATCCTACCTCTAAAAAAATAAAATAATAATAATAAACTCCAGCCCTGCCCAGGATTATTGTATCAGAATCTCAGGCAGTGTCAGGTCTGAGCATTGCACTTTTTGTACATGGTGCCTGGTGATGCTACACACATGCTGGTATAGAAGAGCTTCTGCTCTGGAAATTAAATAAACCCAGAATCAACATACTCCTCTAGGCTGAGCCCATGCAGTAGTAGAGACCATGAAAGTCAGGGAGGGAGCTGGGGCCGAGGGATGAGGAAGGGAAGGAGGTCAGTGTCTTTGCAGAGAACCAGGGATTGATACCATATGTTTGTGAAGCACTTTGAATTTCACTTTCCAAATAAAATTAAAATCACAGCAGCTGTTTGTCTATGATTTGTTCAACTTTTCTAGGATGCTATTCTCCAGTTAAAAGTTTCCTTAAAAAAATAAAACAAATTAGGAGTTAAATCAAGGTCACGAGGTCCCGCACTGGAGCCTCGTTTCTTGTTCTTGCAGCTTCTTAAAGGACCCCTGTGCCCTCCTTGCCTGCAGCGCCTCCCTCCTTTCTAAAACATTAAGTTCTTTACACCCAGTTCAACCAAAACAAAAGGATCATTCCCATCTGTTGCAACACAGGATCTGAGAGAGGAACGTTTAAAACACACTGTAAATGAACGTAGTATACAGATTCCAAGATTTCTTAGGGTATTGTAATTCTTCCTTCAAGCCCACTCACCCCTAAGACAGACATCTTTCCTAGGAGAATGACATTTTCTGGTGGGTTTCTATGGTCACCACATGTGCCTAGCCTTGTATGACCAAGGCCAGGAGGTCACCTGGCCATTTGGAAGCCAAAGACACAGCCCTGCTTGTAGTTGTACGCATCTCTGCACATGTTCTTCAATAATTATTCTTCCTCTGGGACATACTTCCTGAGTGAGCTATGCACAGACCCCCTGGTTTTTACCAGTCCCAAGACCCCAGCTGGGGCTTGTGTTCATTCCCACGTTGTGCTTCTACCTATCTTACTGAAGACACGTGGATTTGGGGTAACTTAGATGACTGATGCTTTACACTGACTTCTATCTGCTTTTGCACACTTGAATCATTCTGACTCAAAGTATTAGGTTTTTGGTCAATAATCCTTTTATTTATTGAAGCCAAAAGGTATATTGTGAAGGCCAAAATAATAAAACACTTTGATTTTATCTCCTCATCTGTAAAATGAGCAGTAGAAACTGTTAGATTGCTTAAAAATCCTTCCAACACTGAACTTATAAATGACAATAGTAGGCTGAGCACGGTAGCTCATGCTATAATCCCAGCACTTTGGGAGGCCGAGGCAGGCAGATTGCTTGAGGCCAGGAGTTCAAGACCAACCTGAGCAACATGGTGAAAGCCCGCCTCTACTAAAAATATGAAAATTAGCCAGACATGGTGGTGCACACCTGTAGTCCCAGCTACTCAGGAGGCTGAGGCAGGAAAATCACTTGAGCCCGGGAAGCAGAAGCTGCAGTGGGCAAAGGCTGCAGTGAGCTGAGATGGCACCACTGCACTCCAGCTTGGGCAACAGAGCAAGACCCCTTCTCAAAAAATAAAAATAAAAAATCGTCCTCATTTTAGAAAAGAAGAAACTGGGACTTAATGTTAAACAATTAACTCAAAGTCAAATAGCAGTGGCAGAGCAGATTTTAGGACTCCGAAAGCCACCCTTTCAGTCACTGAGCTATAAGCCCATGTTCAGCTCCCGGGCAATGTCCTGTGTACTGAACGAGGGAGGACAGACCACAGACATTTCAGGCCAAAGCATCAGTATATTCCCTGAGTCCCTGCCATCCTAAAGCTCTTTGCTGACAGTATAATGATCTATAACCCATCTATTGATCAATTAACATAGTTTGTGAAAAGCAAACAAAACCAGCTTCCTGGTCAACACTGCCCACTTCAGTTTTACAGAGAGAACATTACCAGACAGCTACTACCCCCTAGAGGTGGAAATCCCACTGATACCGATGACCACAGTGACATTCCAGAATGGTTTGGGGAACCCAAGTGCACCCAGGACACCACCCGCTGCATCTGGCCTGCCCCGGTCAGCAGTGTCCCTTACCTGCGGCTCCTGCGGACGGCTGCCACGTGACGAGCTGGAGCCGGTTCCTCACTCGGGGAGCTGCTTTCCCGGGTAGTAGCCAAATGTGATGACTCAGCTAAATTTTCCCAGCCCTGAATTCCTAACATTCAAGAAGGGAAATTAGGAGGTGACACAGGGTCTGTTGAAGATAACAGGTCAGCACAGGGTGTTGGGCAGTGAGTAACAAATAAAAGAAGAAAGTCAAAGTTTATAGAGTATTGGGGCGGGGGAGGGAATTGTTCTGGAATGAAACCGACAAGGATATTGCAGGCTGGCACAAGTATCACTTGCGCCCTTGGCTTCTCCACGCCGTACTGAGGTGTTTTTCCTTCTCCTTGCTGTGATTTCCTCTCATTCTTCCCTCGTGTCAGCCTGACCGATACTTTCTGCAGAGAGGACAGTAATTCTGGGGACTTCTGCACCAAACAAAATGGCTCTGCCAAGGCCTGTTCCCCGTGCGGCCGCTGGATGGCGGCATGACTCAATGGACGGGTTGCAGGCGGCCTCTGCCCAGAGCCGCCGCCGTGGCTGCCTCCTTTATATAATCTTGTTAGAGTGCATTTAATCTAAGGATGGGACACTGTGTCCCATGCCTAGCAGCCTCGTTGTGACTGACTGTTGCACCAACAACTAGAGCTTTAACCGTTAACGTCCCTTCCTGCCCAACAAACACCCTATGTCCCGAAAAAAGCGATTTAAGCTCTCAATAATTTATATGATTTATTGGTAAAAAGCAAAGCAAAATTAAAACCAGGGAATCACAGCACCTGCAGAATTCAGGAGCCTCCCTCCCTCATCATCCTTCCTTCCCCGGACTCTCTAACTATGTGCATAAGTCTATTTATCAATAATTAGTTATCGTCTGGATCTGCACTGGGTCATGCAGAAAATAGGTCCTAAAACCAGAAAAGAACAATTATATTTTCAAAGATCAAGAAGCGTATTGTTATGCTAATAGCTAACATGCAATGAAAACGCCTACGTGCCAAATGTTGGGATAAATATTACAAAGACTATCATGTTCAGTTGTTACATCAAACCAAAGGTTAATACTCCTACTATACCCGGGCGCGGTGGCTTACGCCTGTAATCCCAGCACTTTGGGAGGCCAAGGCGGGTGGATCACGAGGTCAAGAGATCGAGACCATCCTGGTCAACAGGGCGAAACCCCGTCTCTACTAAAAATACAAAACATTAGCTGGGCATGGTGGCGCATGCCTGTAATCCCAGCTACTCAGGAGGCTGAGGCAGGAGAATTGCCTGAGCCCAGGAGGCGGAGGTTGCAGTGAGCCGAGATCGCACCATTGCATTCCAGCCTGGGTTACAAGAGCAAAAACTCCATCTCAAAAAAAAAAAAAAAAAAAATACTCCTACTATAGTCTCCACTTTCAGGCTGGAGAAACTGAGGCACAGGGAGATTACCTTAACAAAGGTCATGCAGTTAATTCATGGCAGAGTTAAAATTCAGCCACAGGCAGGCTAATGTGAGAGCTTGGACTCAGCCATGATGCAGTGGACTGGTCTAGAAAACCCAATTAGGAGATAAGCAGAAAAATATAAACCAGAGAACTATGTCAGCGTGGAAGATGAAAGAAAAAAGGTAGAAAGAAAGAAAATCAATGCTGCTGAGAAAATAAAAAGAATGGGGCTAAAACACCACCCTCTTCAGATTAAGTTACAAGGGCACCACTGTGACATTTGAGGACACAATTTCAATAGAGTGACGGAGAAAGGAAGCTAGACTGCAGAACTAAGGGACTATGAGGAAAGAGGAAATTGAGATGTCTTGTTGCAAAAGGAAAGCAATAAATAGACTAGAAGAGACGCAAGGTCAAGCAAAAGCATTTTGGTTTTCTTGTGTGCTTTTTTTAAATGGAATAAAGCCTAGCCTTGTTTGAAAGTGGTTGCAAGGGAGATGTGTGTGATGCCAAGTAGTGGTGGTGTAATAGGAAGAGGTGGAGGGGGGCATCAAGGGCGCAAGAGAAAGGTTAGCTCTGGAGGAGGAAGAAAGGTGGCTGCCTCTGTCTGCAACTGGGAGATAGCCGCAGAGGTGAAGATACATCAACACAAAACTGAGATGAATGAGTGAGTTCAATTCTTCCAAATCAGCTTTAATCTTTTCAGTAAAACCAGAGTTAGGTTATCTGCTAAGAGACAGAATGAGTTTTATACGGCAATAATCTATATACTGAACTAATCCATGTAGTGCTTAGAATGACCAAAAAAGTGGTAAGATTATCTAAAGAACAGAGGAGGCTGGAGAAGTCCGAAGTATGATTGTAAAGATTCTCTGCAAAATCTCCTTTGTGAATCAGAACTGCAATTTACACCCCCTCCTCCCCACGAACAGAATTACAACAGGTACACTATTAATGACCCCTTATGTCTTAAAGTTTCCTTGTATTCAAGTTGTAAGGCATTTCACAGAGAAATAGTATCTTCTCTATTGCTAAACAGGAGAGCTAACGTGCAGAGAAATTTTCCTGTTTGGCTTAAAACTACGAAGAAAATCAGGGCCAGAACTGGAATTGATATCTAGGAGCCTTTCTGATGCTTGCACTGGGCTGACTTGAGCTCTACTAAACACTTCTCATAAAGGGCGTGGACACAGCTAACTGCCCCTAGAGAATCCCAGATACAGCACAAACTTGAGAAGGATCAAAATCAAGGCACGATGCCCACAAGAGTCTAAGATTCTCCTTATGTGACCTTGGGTCACAGTGCATTTCTTTGGAAATTAGAGGGCAAGTTTGATGACTCGATTGCAACATATTTGTGTACTGATAACACGATGTCTTTAAAAGAACACACCATAATTATTTAATGTAAGGTTTAATGACTCTATTTTCATTCTCAATTAACATTTCCTTATTGCCAGAAGTACATGGCTCACACAACTGGAAAAAGCAGAGACGGTAATTATTTAGCCTGCATTACTGATGAAAAGGGCAACAGGCAAAGCTAAAGCAATCCACAGTTCACCTTCCTATAGACAGGAGATAAGGACAAAAGAGACTCACCAATCAAAATGGTTTATCTTCGGTTTCAGGAATTTCAGAAGGACTTCCCTGTGTGTGTGCATGCACATTCTGTAATCAGGAAATTTATCTTTTTTCTTTTCTTTTCTTTTTTGAGACAGAGGCTCACTCTGTCACCCAGGCTGGAGTACAGTGAAGGGATCTTGGCTCACTGCAACCTCCGCCTCCAAGGTTCAAGCAATTTTCGTGCCTCAGCCTACCGAGTAGCTGGGACTACAGGCGCACGCCACCACACCCAGCTAATTTTGGTATTTTTGATAGAGACAGGGTTTCACCATGTTGGCCAGGCTAGTCTCCAACTCCTGACCTCAGGTGATCTGCCCACCTCGGCCTCCCAGAGTGCTGGGATTACAGGTGTGAGCCACCATGCCCCACCAGGAAATGTAACTTAAAGGGAGGGATTTGAGTTTCCTGCCTCTCATCTTCTTTCAGGAAATACCTCTCCCCACCCGGCTCCCAGGGTAAGCTAAACCCTCTCTTGATTTTCATGTCTAAAAAGAAATAAAATCAGCCACCTCCTTAGCCCCAGGTTGGGATGACCAGCTTCTCATTCATTCCTTCTTTCTCCTGTTTACTGAGATCCTGCTTCCACGGAGGCAGAGTGCTTGACAGGTGGGACCAACACTCAGACTGCGCTCTCAAGGAGAACCGACCGGTAGAGGACTTGGAACTGGGGCTTATGTGCCCACAGCGCAAGGCAGGAATTGATAAGAGCCTAGGAGAAGTGGTGATAATGAGTCAAAGGGCAGACACCTGGGAAAACCCTTCGTAGAGGACGGAACATCCACTCCTGGGCTTAGCAAAACCGGTTAGACAGAGAGACAGACAAGAAATGCATCCCAGGAGGCAGGCCCAGCAAGAACACAGAGACCATGAAGGCACAGCCAGTAGCCACCCCGATGAGCCACCTAACCTGGTGCTGACTCCTCCACAATTCACTTGCCTCCACGGCAGACAGCCTTGGGAGGCTCTTCCCAAAGTTCATGCCATATTTACTTCCCACTCCTCTACTTATGTGTTTTGTTTTTTTGGTTTTTGAGTCAGTGTCTCCTCATTCTGTCGCCAGGCTAGAGTGCAGTGGCGTGATCTCGGCTCACTGCAACCTCCGCCTCAAGTGATCCTCCTGCCTCAGCCTCCTGAGTAGCGGGACTGCAGGCATGCGCCACCATGCCCCTTTAATTTTTTTGTATTTTCAGTAAAGATGGGGGTTTCACCGTGTTGGCCAGGATGGTTTCGATCTCTTGACCTCATGATCCACCTGCCTCGGCCTCCCAAAGTGCTGGGATTACAGGCTGCCAGCAGTCCACCTCTGTGTTTTAATCTAAAAACAAAGGCCTTTTTGCTGCTAATCTTTCAATGAAATAGATGCTGCAGGAAGAAGCATTGGGTTTATCCCTCAGCTTCAAATACCCTCCAGCACAGGGAAGCAGGCAAGCCCTGTGGCCCAGGTCTCCTCACGCCCAGGTGCAGTTTTACAAACTCTACAAACAGAAATCTGTCTCAGCTGTTTCCTCATCCAACCTATCATCTGGCTGTTATGCCTTCCATTTTCTCTATTTTATTACTTGACAGTGACTATTGATACCAGAATGCAAGAAAAAATTCAAGCTCTTTCTGTAGGCTCTTGGCCTGGGGTGATCTCTGAAAATGGTTTGCCTATCCCTTGACCCAGGAAACTCCACAAAATCGTGCAAACCATGGGGTCCAAATCTTTATGTTCCCTTTAAGAACACCCATGTAATTGTGCAGGCCGTCAAGGTATGCATATCCAAAAACCCACCAAGTACCTGAAAGATGTCACTTTTCAGAGGCTGTGTGTGCCTTTCTGTCATGACAAAGGTGGAGCTGGCAGGTGTGCCCAAGCTAAATGCTGGGGCTGGTCACAGGGTTGGTGGCCCAAAAAGAATGTTCAATTTTTGCTGCATGTGCTTAAAAATGCAGAAAGCAATGCGGAACTTAAGGGTTTAGATGTAGATTCTTGGATCGTTGAGCACATCCAGTTGAACAAAGCCAAGATGTACACCATATTTACAGAGCTCATGGTCAGATTAACCCATATGAGAGGTTCCCCTGCCACATGGAGATGATTCTTGCTGAAAAGGAACAAATTGTTTCTAAACCAGAAGTGTTATTTGCATACAAGAAAAAGGTATCCCAGAAGAAACTGAAGAAACAACATATGGCCTAGGAATACATTCAGTATAAAATAAATGCAAATAATAGTTTAGCCAGGTACAGTGGCTCACGCTTGTAATCCCAACACTTTGGGAGGCTGAGGCGGGAAGATCACTTGAGTCTAGGCGTTTGAGACCACCCTCAGCAACATAGGGAGACCCCCATCTCTATAATTAAAAACAAATTAGCCAGGCAAGTTGGCATGTACCTGTGGTACCAGCTACTCAGGAGGCTAAGGCAGGAGGATTGGCTGAGCTCAGGAGGGCAAGGCTAAAGTGAGCCATGATCGTGCCACTGCACTCCAGTCTGGGTGACAAAGCAAGACACTGTCTTTTTAAAAATTTTTTTTTATAAAAAAAGCCGGGTGCAGTGGCTCACACCTGTAATCCCCACACTTTGGGAGGTCAAGATGAACAGATCCCATGCAGTCAGGAGTTTGAGACCAGCCTGGCCAACATGGTGAAACTCCATCTCTACTAAAAATACAAAAAGTAGCCAGGCATGGAGCATATGCCTGTGATCCCAGCTATCCCGGAGGCTGAGGCAGGAAAATCACTTGAAACTGGGAGGCAGAGGTCACAGTGAGCAGAGATCATACTACTGCACTCCAGCCTGGGCAACAAGAGCGAGACTCCATATCAAAAAAAAAAAAAAAAAAAAAGTTAAAAAAATAAGTTCAAGTTTAAATGCCTTTCCTACCTGAGATATTAATTACTCCCACACCATCACCAACGCCCCTACTTCCAAAAGGTAATCATGAACTTCTATAAACATTTTTCAGTTGAACTGGTTAAGTCTATAGCAATCAATCAACTGTGTTGAACTACAATGTCTAACAGAATCAGCTGAATCCTGAAGCTGTTCTGTGCTGTCTTACCTGAGCTAGGCAATGAGGAACACAGCGTGACTAGCTTCTCCCTCTGTGCTCATCCTGATGAAGGGTGAATATGAATAAGCCTAGAAACATCTCTGTCCTTTAAACAAGGCTGCAGCCAACAAGAAGCCACATTTTATCCTTGAGGATGAAACATAGGACAGATTAGAGTTTTATCACAGAGAGAAATACACAATAAGGCCTTTTTAGGCTATCTGCCCCTGACAATTGCTAGTGTTACATTCTAAATCATGCAGTTTTGCAGACTTTTAAGATCCTCACATTACATTTCCTATTTGTGCAAGGGCCCAGTGAGAAAGCTACAGATGCTTTATCGTGGAAGAGAACAGGATCAGTAAACAGCACCATGAAACGTCAAATCAGCCCTTCAGGCAACACTGCCTGTGATCTCTGCTCTTAACATCTCAAAGTGTTCTTAGGCTATTTGTCATTTTCTCCTCTCAACCTTGGAAAGGGGGTTATTCTTGTGCTTCTTTAACACATAGGGAAACAGGGGGTAAGAGTGAGTGGGGAACTTGCCAAAGTCCCAAAGCTAGTTGATGGGACTGGGATCTAAATGTCTGGCTTCCTCTTGAGCTTTGTCCTGCCAGAGTCATTCTTTTTCTTTTTTTTTTTTTTCCTAAAGATGGGGTTTCACCATGATGGCCAGGCTGGTTTTGAACTCCTGACCTCAGGTGATCCACCCACCTCGACCTCCCAAAGTGCTAGGATTACAGGCGTGAGCCACCACGCCCAGCTTTTTTTTTTTTTTTTTTTTTTTTTTTTTTTGAGACGGAGTTTTGCTCTTGTTGCCCAGACTGGAGTACAATGGCACAATCTCGGCTCACTGCAACATCCACCTCCTGGGTTCAAGCTATTCTCCTTCCTCAGACTCCCAAGTAGCTGGGATTACAGGCATGAGCCACCACACCTGGCTAATTTTTTGTATTTTTAGTAGAGATGGGGTTTCTCCATATTGATCAAGCTGGTCTCAAACTCCCAACCCCAGGTGATCTGCCCGCTTTGGCCTCCCAAAGTGCTGGGATTACAGGCGTAAGCCACCGAGCCCAGCCAGTTGGAGTTATTCTATGGATTCTGTCTTTACACCTTCCCCGCCCCGCCCCAGTTCTGTCTTTACCTCTAAGGGCAGAGTTATTCCCATGGCCTTCCTTCCTCCCCTTTTTTTTACCTTTTCTCAACTTGTTTTCTTCTCTGCCCCCTCCACCATCCCCCCCTGCCTTGTTTCTATTTTAAGTTTGTTTTGAGCATTGCTTAACATATTACTTCCTCTTAAACTCACCATAGGCTTAACATTCCACGTGCTCATTCTTCAGCTTTACACTTACAGTAGAATCCAGTCAAATCCCACAGAGTGACAAACATGCGGGCATTTAATGACAATGAGAGTGATGTCAGGCACAATGTGACCAATAAAACTATAAACCCATGCCCAAAAGTGCTTTACCGTGCGTGCTGCTGTCATAAAGTATTCAGCCTATTATTGGAGCTGTTGACTCTTCCTTGAGAGATTGGAGAAGACTCTAAGAGTGGAACCTTTTTTTATATACCCCACAACAGGTGCATTACGACAGTCCTGTCTTTGATCCCATGACACCAGCTTCCCACCACAACTCCATCATAGCATTACTGCACCTTTCCCATTATTGTTCATTTAATTCCTCCAGTAAAGAATGAAAGAAAGGCCGTGTGCAGTGGTGGCTCATGCCTGTAATCCCAGCACTTTGTGAGGCCGAGGCGGGAAGATCACCTGAGGTCAGGAGTTTGAGACCAGCCTGGTCAACATGGCAAAACCTTGTCTCTACTACAAATACAAAAATTCGCCAGGTATGGTGGCATGTGCCTGTAGTCCCAGCTACTGGGGGGGCTGAGGCAGGAAAATCACTTGCACCTGGTAGGTAGAGCATGCAGTGAGCTGAAATCGCGCCACTGCACTTCAGCCTGGGCAACAGAGCAAGACTCCATCTCAGAAAAAAAAAAAAAAAAAAAAAAAAAAAAAAAACCAAATCAAAAAAAAAAAAAAAAAAAAAGAACAAAAGAAAACATTTTTATGAACACATGTATGTTCCGGAACCAACTATGCAGGTTTCAGGCACCCTGCAACTAGAGCGGCTTATTTTCTCCCCTGCTGGCATCCAGTCCTTCAAGGGACTGTGCATTAGGTCATCCCTAGAAAGGAAAGGAAAACAGGCAACATGCAAATTACCTGA
The DNA here is from genome assembly GCF_001604975.1 of Cebus imitator. NCBI lineage: Eukaryota > Metazoa > Chordata > Mammalia > Primates > Cebidae > Cebus > Cebus imitator. Next base: position 891,995 of record NW_016107375.1, on the reverse strand, counting down.
TTTTTCTCATTGGGAATTTTTGGGGAGGTAGCTTTTGGCTATTCCTGTTTTCATTCTTTCTTACAACCTCAGGTAAATAAAAGTTGACCATGACTTAAAGCAACACAGTATGTTTTAGATCTTAGAAACCAAGCCCTAGTATCTGTCAAAATCAATCTCTCTTAGTACAACCATTTTGGAGGGGAAGTTGACAATATTTATCAAAAGTCCATGTATGCCCTTTTTTTTTTTTTTTGGTCTGGAATATTTTTTTTTTTTAGACAGGGTCTCCCTCTGTCACCCAGGCTGGAGTGCAGTGATGAGATCTCGGCTCAGTGCAACCTCTGCCTCCCGGGTTCAAGCGATTCTCATGCCTCAGCCTCCTGAGCAGTTGAGGGTACAGGCACGCGCCACCAAGCCTGGCTTATATTTATATTTTTAGTAGAGATGGGGTTTCACCAAACTCCTGAGTTTGAGTTTCATCTTAAACTCCTGACCTCAGATGATCCACCAGCCTTGGCCTCCCAAAGTGCAGGCGTGAGCTGCCAATGCATATCCCCTTTGACTCAGTTGTTCTCTTAACATTGATTTACACAGGGCCATGGTGATTTTGTTCAAATTAGAATAAAGTATCCCCTCATGAAGAGATTTTATGTCTATCTGACAGAAAATTATCATAATAAGTATTTAAATTTATGACATCTACAAACTGAATGCTGCCCTCATGGAAAAGGCACTTTATGCAGTGTACAACTTATGCAACTCTATACCAAGGCCCAGTGACCTTATGAATACATATGAAAGATGATATTGAGTTATATGTAAAAGGGTACTTATTGTAACAGCAAAATAAATTATCACAAATGTCCACCAGCAGGGCATAGTGTCCATAAATAGAATACCTTTCCATAGTGGAATACTGGGAAGCATTATAAAAAGAATATAGGAAGATCTATGTTGTACCTACTGATAATGAAAACATGTTCAAAGTGTATTAAGTGAAAAGACAGAGGCATAAAAGAAAATATAATTCAATTTATGTGCTTTTCAAAAAGAAACATAGACTGGTACATAGCCCTTTTTTCTGAAAAGACACTTAAGAAATTATTAATAGGAGCTTCCTAGGAAGAGAGTAATTAGGTGAAGAAGGAAGCTTTCAGTTCAAATGTTTACCTTTCCATAGTATTTGAATTTTCTCACTGAAAGCATTTATTACTTTCATTTTTTTTTTTTTTTTAAGAGAGAGTTTCACTCTTGTTCCCCAGGCTGGAGTGCAATGGCATGACCTTGGCTCACTGCAAACTCTGCCTACTGGGTTCATGCAATTCTCCTGCCTCAGCCTCCTGAGTAGCTGGGATTACAAGAATGCACCACCAAACCCAATTAATTTTTGAATTATTACTAGAGACAGGGTTCCATCATGTCAGCCAGGCTGATCTCAAACTCCTGACCTCAGGTGATCCACCCTCCTCAGCCTCCCAAAGCGCTGGGATTACAGGTGTGAGCCACCACGCCCAGCCTACTTTCAGTTTTAAAAAGCAACAGCGATTATTGGAAAAAAAGACTTTTCATTTTTTTCCTTTATACCTTTTGGCATTAAAAAAAAAAGTCTAAGAGGTGTTTTTTAAATTTTTGTGCGCATGCCACCAACAGAATGCATTCAAAAATAGACTGCAGCTGTTTTTTTAATATAGCAATGGGTCCAAGGAAGGAAGGGAGGCAGGAGGCAGGTGGTAAGGGCTGGGTGTTGACCCAGGAGACAGACCCTCTCTGCACCTCTGTTCTCTAGGGGCATTTCTACCTCACAATTCTTGCTTCTGAAAATAAACGGATGCTACATTCATGTATCTATTGGACAGTTAATATATTTAATCATAGAAAAAGAGTATCATTAAGCTCACTTTCTTTTATTAATTCAGTCCTAATGGAATATAAATACAGTGCGGGCAGAACTGCCCATCACTTAAAAACCCAGAGGCTGTTAGAAGCCTACTAATTGTGTACTTCCTCGATTCTACCATGCTAAGTAGGTGTAGAAGAATCAGACTGGTTGCCTTTCTCACTTTGATTTCAGTCCCCAGATAAAGGAGAATTCTAGCTTTCTGTTTGTTTCTGAAATATAAGCCACCATTACAATAAAGTAAAGCTGAATTCATTATTATACATTTTATGCTGAGAATACATTCTCTCAAATGAATTTTTTTTTTTCTTGAAACCGGGTCTCACTCTGTCACTCAGGCTGGAGTGCAGTGGTGCAATCACGGCTCACTGCAGCCTCGACCTTCCAGGCTCAAGCGACCCTCCTACCTCAGCCTCCCTAGTAACTAGGACTACAGACATGCACCACCATGCCCAGTTATTTTCTTATTTTTTTGTAAAGACAGGGTCTTGCCATGCTGCCTAGGCTGGTCTTGAACTCCAGGGAGTTCAAGCGATCTTCCTGCCTCAGCTTCCTGAAGTGCTATGATTACAGGTGTAAGCCATTGCACCTGGCTTCAAATGAATATTTATTTAGACTACACATATATTATCATTCCACAAAAAGAGGGCAAAATAAAAAGATTTTCTTTTGAATAACAGAAATTACATTTAATGTAATTAAGTAACATAGCAACCTCAAACCTAAGAAAAGAGTGACATTTATATGTTTATTTTTAAGAAGTGTTTGTATTAAATGACTTTTTAAAAAAATTCCCTTCAGTAAAGGATGTCAGAGGAGAGCACTTTAACTGCTATAAATTTTACAAAACATTTTTCTACTTTGGAGTTTTGCATTTTGAATCATGTATTTGTCCCTATGTCAAGGCATCAGACCTTGCGTTAGATTACAACTTAAACACATTTTGATCCAAAGTTATACACATTCCATTCTTCTACTCATTGGAAAATGGGTTTTAAACACTGAACTCATTCCAGGGCAAGGTCTCCTCTCAACACATTAATACAACAAATACTCTTTTATTGCTGAATTTCTATTTGGAGACTGATTATTTAGAACTCCACTATTCATTTGCTTACCACATTTGCCTTGGTTACCCTGACTGTGTCATTAAACAAATATTTAATCATTCAATACACATTTATTGAGAATCTTCTAGGTCCCAGTGTCTCTGCCCAGCACTAGAACACAGGGAATCGACAGATAAATATAAAATTGAAAAATGCCAGGCATGGTGGCCCACACTTGCAATTCCAGCACTTTGGGAGGCTGAGGCGGGTGGATCACCTGAGGTTGGGAGTTCAAGACCAGCCTGGCCAACGTGGTGAAACCCCATCTCTACTAAAAATACAAAAATTAGGTGGGCGTGGTGGCAGGTGCTCGTAATCCCAGCTGCTCACGAGATTGAGGCAGGAGAATCACCTGAACCGAAAGGCAGGGATTACAGTGAGCTGAGATCCTGCCACTGCACCTCATCCTGGGTGACAAAGGGAGACTCTGTCTCAAAAAAAAAGAAAAAGAAAACCTATATGGTTCCTATCCTTAGAGAAGTTGCAAGCTGGGCTCTTCTGTCCGATGTTTATCATGATGTTTGTTCTGTACAGTCAGGGGCAGGATTAAGGTGAGACCAGAAAGACACATGTCCTAGGAGAATTTTAGGAGGTGTTCACTCTCAGCGTTGTGCAGGCCTGCCAGTATCCTCACCCAGCCGCATGGCTGCCCCACATCATCTCCTCTTCCCCTCTGCTGTCCTCCCAGCTCAGAGACATCACAGGCTCACACTTTCATCACAGTCAGCTCCTTTCACTTCCTCGAAAATGTCTACATTTCGTGTCTATTTTCATATCTGGGACTATGCAACCCTCCCTATTGCTCCCTCCACCCCAATCCAATTAAGCATTTCTTCCAGGCCTTGTTCAAACCCCACAAGGAAGGTCCTTGCTAGATCTTCCAGTCTGAACATTCTCTACCCATGCAATGCTGAGAAGGTCTTTACCACTAACCAATTTGTATTCACATCACCACATGGGAATCTCCTGCCCCTGGGCTGTGAGCCTCTGGAAAGCAAGGCCTGTGTTTCAGCTTTTGGGGAAGCTGACTCCAAACCTGTGGCCCCAGCACAGTGCTTGGCACATGATGGGCTTTTAGCAAATGATTCCTTCATTCATCTGAGTCTTTACAATGCTTATCACATTTTTAGTGTTTCTTTTCACTTTTACAGAAACTAACATTTGTTTGAGGCATTCATAACACTTGAATTTGATTCTACGGAAGCAGGACAGGAATTATAATGAGTCAGCTTGTTAGAAAATGCATTTTCTTATTTCCCAGCAACTAATTAAATGTAATACTAGCTTAAGTAAATAGACATTTTGTTTGGTACTACTATAATTTGTGTGTGGTAGGGTGTTAACTCGTTTATGACAATAGGCCTTCTCTGTTGTGCAAAGATGGTCACTCATTGGGTGAAGGTCTCCACAGCAGCTTCTTGGCGGTAACACTAATAGCCAATGGGTTATAATTAATCAAGAATTATAGTGGCGACACTCTTCCAGTCAGGCAGCTCCTCACGATAGCATGACCTTTTTACTGATGATGAGAATGTGGCTCTTCCCATCACTAAGGCACACCACATCATCAACATAGGAAATTATTTACAGCCACACCCCCAAACATGTACCCCAAATGGCCTTCTAAGAGTATAGTTAGGATACTTCTTAAGATGGTGTGCTCAAAGAGTTAGTGGCCTGAGATCCTCAGCAGAATTTCACTAATGGTCATGAAAGGGGCTGATCTACCATAATTATTTCAGTAGCCGCCCCCCACACCCTGGATATGTGTGATGTTGATGGGGCATTAATTTAACAGCCAAAACTAGACTCTGCCCAGTGATTGGCAGTAGGAAGTAACCATTCCCCCTGCCCTTTGCTGTTTCCTTGCAAGGACCTGCTATATGAGATATTTGTCTTCATGGCGTGACTTGACAATGCAGCTTAGAGCTATAGCAATTTTGCTAAAATATTTTAGACAAGTAAACTCCAAATACTAAATGGAAAGCTCTTGTCTTTCTGGAAAGATCTTAGCTACAGCCCTTTGTGATATTTTTCCTCCCTCCTCTCCCCACATCCTGCCATCATTCCTCTTCCACTTAAAATGTTGAGTGATTTCAAGCAAAATGAGCATCAGTTGCTAAAGCGGGGAGCAGGGGATTTCTAGTCCTTGGTAACTTTACTGCTGCAGTCAAAATAGGCATTATCAACCAGAAAGCTTCCAACGCTGGAAGCTCCAGGGCACAACCAGGAGATGGGCCATGGCGTGAGGCTAAGTTGTGGACAGAGGGTAAATAAAGACCACACACACTGTTCAATCAATAAGCTTCCAGAAAGGTGACATAAAGACGGAAACTCTGTGAAATCAATGAAATTTTAAAGTTAGGTAATCGAGAGTTGGCTGTTTTACAGGAAATACAAATGAAAAATTATTTTCTATTTATTCTGCTTTCAAGTTTTGAATTTAGGGCTTTCTAAAAGCAGCCAGCCAGTTTTTTGAGGCTCGGGTTCCATAACCTGCAGATCTGAACAGAAAAGAAAGCGATGAAGGGGAACCTATCTGGATGTTATTCAGCATCAGGTGCCCTGGGGCCACATTATTCATTTGAACTGGTAATGGGGGAAGGAAGAACCACCTGCCCTCTGTCTTCCACGTTATCTTGAATATCAATTAGCAAGAAGATTTGCAGCCAGGCTCAGTGGATCATACCTGTAATCTCAGTGCTTTGGGAGGCAAATGCAGGCAAATCGCTTGAGTCCAGGAGTTTAAGACCAGCCTGGGCAACATGGTAATACCCCCATCTCTACACAAAATTTTAAAATAAGCCAGGTGTGGTGGTGTGTGCCTGAAGTCCCAGCTACTCAGAAGGCTGAGGCAAGAGGATTGCTTCAGCCCTGGAGGTGGAGGTTGCAGTGAGCTGAGATTGTACCATTGCACTCCAGCCTGGATGACAGAGAGAGACCTTATCTTTAAAAAAAAAAAAAAAATATATATATATATATATATATATATACACACAAACCACAAACATACATACATATATATATATAGACATATATATATAGAGAGAGAGAGAGAGATGGAGTCTCACTCTGTCACCCAGGCTGGAGTGCAGTGGTGGGATCTCAGCTCACTGCAAGCTCCCCATCTTGGGTTCAAGCGATTGTCCTGCCTCAGCCTCCAGAGTAGCTGGGATTACAGGCATGTGCCAACACACCTGGCCAATTTTTGTATTTTTAGCAGAGACAGGGTTTCAGCATTTTGGCCAGGCTGGTCTCAAACTCCTGAGCTCAACTGATCCACCCCGCTTGGCCCCACAAAGAGCTGGGACTACAGGCTGGAGCCACTGCACCTGGCCTTTGGAATATTTTTTTAATGCATGTCTTGGGCATAACGTGGAAACAGATGAAAAGATAAAACTCTACCCTTAAGAAGTTTATAGATTCATTAAGAAATCAAAACAAATTGCCCTGATTTTATTCTCTGTGCACTTCATATCATTTCACATCTAGCGAATCTTCCTAGAATCCTCAAGAACTTTTTAAGTCCAGGCTCCTCATACAGATCCTCAAAGCCGCCCAGGCTCTCCCCCACTTTATCTTTCTAGCCTTCTTTCCCCTGGCTCTGTTACCTGCACATGTTCTGCTCCCCAGGGCCACCCCGGGGCAGGGTCTCCTTGTCTCTCCAATAACATCTGCTTAGCTCAGCCTCCCTGTTATTGTTCATAAACCATCAGCACAACAGTACGGTCAAGATGGCTTTATGTAAGCAAGGGTTTTAGAAAATGAAAGATAATTTCGAAGATCTCCTGCCATGGTCTGAGCCAATTAGCTTCCATCTCTTTACTTTAGATGTGCTCATCTTCATCCAAATAGTAATCTTTTATATGTAGTAAAACTTAATTGAGTCTCATAATTTTTAGACTTATGGTAATTCAGACAAGGGTTAATTTGACTTTTGCAACTGACAAATAGCAGTAATTGGTAAACAAACAAACTTGATGTGGGGAAGGTTTAAATATCTTAAAAGATCTAAATTTTTAGCACCTTCAAGTATTTGAGGAAAATCCTTTAGGAAAAAAAAAACTGGAAACAAAGAAATAGAAACAAAGCTTATCTATTTACTAAAGTAAGATCCATGTACATCATGGGAACAAAACATCTGTTTATGAAAGTAAGATTCACATAAGTAATCTACAAAGATTGTATAGATTTTATTAACTTAATTGAGATACCATCAATACTTCAAAGTACTCAAAATGCTATTCCTCTACATATTAAATAATGTAACTTTTTCGTCAGGTTGCTTTCAATTTAAAGCAAGTGAAGAAGACACTGAGAAAGAAAAATATATGTCAATACTTATTTGAGAAATGTGAGCCCTTTTAAATTATCAGGCCCAGAGAGGCATTAAACTGAGACAGCAATTATTTCCTACTTCTTTCCACCCCCATCCAAGCTATGTAATTATCCTGGGTTCAAGGAATTTTCCTGCCTCCGCCTTCCAAGCACCTGGGATTACAGGAGCCTGCCACTATGCCCAGCTAATTTTGTATTTTTAATAGAGATGGGGTTTCACCATGTTGGCCAAGCTGGTCTCGAACTCCTGGCCTCAAGTGATCCACCCACCTCAGCCTCCCAAAGTGCTGGGATTACAGGTGTGAACCACTGCGCCCGGCTCCTAGTAATTTCTTTTGATAGATCTGAGATCTGGTCATTGATGTATTCCTACTGGCCATATCAATTAGGAAGGTTTTAACTACAATCAGTTATCAAGATATCTGACTCATAGAAGAATTTTGTTTTTGTTTTTATATATTTTTGGTTTTTTAACATCACACAGAAACCCAAGCATGGGGGTCATTAACATTGGTCAGCTGCTCAGGGGTGACATCAAGGATCTCCATTCTTTCCACCTTTTCACTTACTCTGCTGTCATCATTATGCCAGGGCTTCCTCCTGCTGCTTGTCTGTGTTAGATACCATGTCTGCAGGTATCATTCTACATTCAAGGTCGGATGAGTGGGAAAGGGCAACATCAGCCACATTTTTTTTTTTTTTTTTTTTTTGAGACGGAGTTTCGCTCTTGTTACCCAGGCTGGAGTGCAATGGCGCGATCTCGGCTCACCGCAACCTCCGCCTCCTGGGTTCAGGCAATTCTCCTGCCTCAGCCTCCTGAGTAGCTGGGTTTACAGGCACGCACCACCATGCCCAGCTGATTTTTTGTATTTTTAGTAGAGACGGGGTTTCACCATGTTGACCAGGACGGTCTCGATCTCTTGACCTCGTGATCCACCCACCTCGGCCTCCCAAAGTGCTGGGATTACAGGCTTGAGCCACCGCGCCCGGCCTCAGCCACATTTTTAAATCAGAAAAGCCAAGTGTTTATGAGAAGTCCTTCAGCACACCTCCTCTTACATATTTTTGGCCAGAACTAGCCACATGGGCACTTCCAACTGCAAAGAGAGACAAGGAAATCAGCTATTTGGCAAAGGGAAGCTGGATAGCCATAACTTGCGTAGACTAATAATGAATGAGTCATCAACTAACCCAAGTGTCGTACTACCACCTGGAACAAAATCAAGAATGTTTTTGCCAGAAAGGAGTAGAGTGGATATGGTATTGGTAACAGAGTCTGATGTATGGACCTTCTGCTCAATGAGTCTGTCATCTGAAAGATTCAAAACACTCTTGGTCCTTGGTCTGCTACCCTCAGCTTTCATCAGGTACAGACATCTCAGATACACTTCCACAATTGAGATTAAACTTATATAAATCTCCAATTTTTTGGTATGTTTGCTTTATCAACAACAACAAAAAAAACTTCTCTGTAAAAGCAGGAAGCTGGATTAGGTGATTTATTGAGATTTCTCACAGGTCCGAGACCTATGATGCAAAATTCAACATAAGAATGGCGAGGGTTGGGAGGCTAAGGCAGGAGAATCGCTTGAACCTGAGAGTTGGAGGTTGCAGGGTCCTGTGTGTACGTCTTATACAAGTAAAAACACAATTACTATGCCTTTATCTGGACCTTATTCAAGTTATGATGTGGTAGAATCCCAAGTTCTATTTCAGAAGGTTCACTCTTTTTCTTCTGCAGCTTATTCTTCCTTCATAAGTAAACTAATCTGTACTTTCCATTATTAATACTGTTCCAACCAATGTCAACCAATTATCATTCCATTATTCTACAAACATTCACAAAGTATGTACTTTGTGCCTAGCACTGGAATACAAAGCTGGAGAAGAAACAATTTCTTATCTGCAAGTTTATAATCTGGGAGGGAGAAAAATCTGTAAGCTGGTAATGTATAAGAAGTAGGATGTCATAGGTGTAATGATTTTTAAAACATATATAAAAGTGAAGGGGAAAATAAGGCAAGAGTGCTGAGCCCTTGGTGGGGTGGAGTCAGAATTCTAAAAATCTGATATAACATCAGAGACTTTCTCCAGAACTAGCATCTTCTGGATTGCTCCAGCAATGTCAGCTCTAACGATAGAAAAGATCTGGTATTGAGTAATACTGTAAATAAGATGTTTAGTTAGGAGTTGAAATCGTATTTTCAGGGGGTTTGTTCAGATGTGTTTTCTCTTGGTTAACAATCACATGTGTTCTAAACTCTTTAATTAAGGATTGTAAATCAGGGGGTAGCATTTCTTTGTTTTCAGTGATGACACAGACATTCATCATTGCCTACCGTGATGACTTCAAGTTTGAGGGAAGATAGACGAAAGAAAAAATACCGATTCCATACTTTCCTTTGGGCTCATTGAGAAGTCACTCACTTTTTTTGCTTCTTGGTCACTTGGCGCCACTGACAGACACATTTATACATGACACTGGGAAGTCAGTTAGCATCTACCGTGATCAGCAGCTTCTGTATTCATTCCTTCAACTTTTAGCCAAGTAAAGATGAGATTAGAAATTCAATAACTTCATGTATCACCAGTGTCTTCCAAACTGCACACTCACCGATGGGTCATAAAATCCAATCGGTGGGTCTTAATCAGTTTTCAAAAAAAATAGAAAAAAGCATAGAATGGGAAAATATCAGAATGTATTTCACCTAGTAAGGTAAAAATTAGCTCATGAAATTTTTGTTGCAGGTGTGCGTGTGTGTGTATTGAGTCACAACATAAAAGGTATTTCTTACTGTGTCACTGTCAAAAACTTAAGCCACAAAATCAGACATTAATTCTCAAGAAGGCATTTATTAGCCACCTAGCAAATATTTGTTGAATTAAACTGATTTGTATGTGTACTTATGTATTTACTCAACAAATACTTACTAAGACTGTGTACACAACATTGACCATTACAATCTCTCATTTAAATTTTGTGAAAATGTAGGATACCAGCAAACTATCAGACTCAGTAAATGTTCTTTCCTAGGAATGAATCATCGCATTTACCAGGACTGTTTCATAATTTTTAATCCAGCTTAATCCCCACCTGCAGTATAAAATAGATCTTGAGATAGCTAAACAGGTATCCAAACTATAAAACCATCAGATGCAATGGATTATCAGCAAACAAAGCCTTCTGATCCTTATTAGTCTCGGGACCACAAGTCATGTCCTAGTTCAAAGCTCTCTCTCATAATCAGGGCAGGCTGGCACAGTGTCCTGTGTCCCAGCATGGATGATGTCACAGGTCCTGGCCTCCAGTGTTCCTTTTTCAGGCTTTGGGTGCTGAGCACCTGACTGTTCTGACTACCATGAGCCCCCTCCCAAGCCAGCAGGGCTGCCGCTGGAGGCTTTGCCCTCCCTGGAGACCACATTCTCACTGCCCCTTGGTAGGCCCAGCTCCTCAATGCCCAACATCATCACAGTTCTTGTGCCCAAGATGTGCCCGAGGGTCTCAGACCGTGCCCGGAAGACTACTGCTTGCCAGACCCAAGCCAAGCCCACAGATACGGTACCATCTGCTCGTTCATCTCTTTTGTCTGCCTGAAGTAGAGCCTCCTATAGATTCCAGAGTTCTCTGCCTGCCTTGGGCAGAGGGACCACGCTGGGGCAGGGGCATTGGGTGAAGAATGCACCAATGCCTAACACTCGCCCCTGCCCTGCTCTCAGCCTGGTACTATGATGCTCCACAGATACGTCAGAGGAGGCGCAAGATAATTCTCCACTCACTCTCCCTGCACTAGAAGAGAGGATACACCCGTCCCCATCAACAGGGAACCGGGGCTCTGCGCTATTCATCGCCTCTGCCACAGCATCAAAGTGTTTTGTGAAGCAGGGGTTATCACGTCCCTGTCTCTGCCTCCCGAAGGTCAGACATAGTCCTGTAATCTAAGCTCTGTAGCCTCTGGGCCCCTCTTGTGGAAGTCCAGCCGGGGTCCGTTAGATAAAGAGTGAGGACTTATTTCCACAGGAAGCAAATGACATCCTGAAAGTCATCTTTTCCTCTGTCCTGGACTGGATCTACCTTACACTGAAGCTTAGTGGATCTGTGGGTGTTTCTCCATCTTGCTCTCAACCAAAGCCTTCGCCATGGGCTTGTTCTCCTTCCTTCTGTCTGCATAAAATTCCCCAGGACTCAGGATCCCCAAGGGCCAGGGCTACAGGACAGGCTGTCTCTGTTGCCTGCCCCTTGTGTGAGCTCATTCCTATCCCAGAGTCAGGAAAAGAGCATCACAGTCAGTGGGCAGCAAGGGTTGAACTGGCTAAGGAAGCACAACTGGTTTTTTCTTCCACCCCTTCCAAACCCTCCCCAGTGGTTTATCATATGGATGCTGCTTGGTTAGTTTACCAAATCCCGCCCTTCGAGGGGCCACCAGATTCCTGTGGGGAGAGTTAGAGAGCAGAGAACCTGAGTAGCTTCGGTGGGATGGGACGCAAGAGCCTGCTACCCAGAGAGAACCTGCAAAGGGCTCCATTTTGGCACCTTTGGTCCCAAATCCAAACATCCCACCAACCAGTGTCTGTCAGAACAACCTAGAGTTCCAGAACCCAGTCATTGAAACTCTCTTAAGGAGATCCAGAGACAGAAGATACATTCTTGGTCATTTCTTGTGACGGGGAATATCAGTTACTTTCCAAGATTTTCTTCTAATTAAAAAAATCCAGCAAGCAGCAATGCGTTTTTAGGCTGTCAATTGTCTGGTTTGGGGTACTGCAGCAAAATCATTAAAAACTTGCTCATGGAATGATATCTGGGATCAAATCCCAGCTTTGCCACTTACCAGATAACTTAACTCTTGAAGCCTCAGTTTCCCTGTCTATAAAATAGAGACAACACCATAGCCTACCTTATCAGGCTGTTATGAGGATTGATTAAGAAAACCTTTGTTAAGCTCCAAGTATAGTATCTGGCACACAGGAAACAGTAAATGTTAACTATTGTCACTATTATTATTGGCAATTACGAGAATTCGTGAAAAGAGCAGAATAAGGTAATTAGGACTAAGAAAAACCATATAGCATCTACAAAGCTACGTCCTTCAAAGTAAAAATGAAATTGATTCTATTTCAGTGTATTCTACTTGTTTGCTTGTCCACTTGACATGCATTAGAGACACAGATCATAGTCTAGTGGAAAGAATACGGACTCTAGTGTCAGAATTGTGCTTAAATCCCTTCTACTTGAGAGATTTGGGCAAATTTTTTAAGCTCACTGAAACTTAGTTTACTCATCTATAAAATGGGAATAAAATTATAGCTTGCAGCATTGTCCTAAGGATTAAAAAAGCCTCTCTTCCCATCTCCATCCCCTGCAGGCTGGTAGCCTCTCCCACATGCACAAACAGCTCTCTTGGCTTTCTCCTTGGGAGACCTTATCACATTGGACCATGTTGTCTCCTCTTCTTTGTTTTGAGACTGAGTCTTGTTCTGTCACACAGGCTGGAGCAGTGACACAATCTCAGCTCACTGCAACCTCTGCCTCCCTGGTTCAAGCGATTCTCCTATACAGGCATGCACCACCACGTCAGGCTAATTTTGGTATTTTTAGTAGAGATGGGTTTCACCATGTTGGCCCAGCTGGTCTTGAACTCCTGACCTCAAGTGATCCTCCCACCTCAGCCTCCCAAAATGCTGGAATTACAACCATAAGCCACCTCACCTGGTATTGAGAAATGCTGAGTGTGTGATAAAATATATTGTTTGCTAAGAAGAACAATGGCAAGGAAAACCTAGCCGCACCCCCCCCCCTACAAGTAGAAAACTACTTGGGGCTTTCTAAAGTAGCAAGACAGTATATGTATATCATACACCAGTTAAAACAATTCTTTAAGCATGAGATACGTGACCCTGCCCCGTGGCTCCCACGTGGAAAATGCTTTTTAGTTTGTCTGTGATCAGTGGTAAGCAGGCACCAGCTCCCTACCTAGTTTATTTTTGTTCTATAAGAAGACACCGAACACCTGTTTGTTAATGATAATCACCTGTTCAGAGAGAATAACAACGTGGGTCAGAGTCTGCTCAAGGCCCTCAGCCCAGAATGCTGTCAGCCCCTGAGGCTCTCAGCTCCGAAGGCTGTACGCCCCCGGATAGTCCCACTTTGCTGCTCTATCTGGGTGTCTGCTTCTTAATGCCCTCAGCGCCGCCTGCATGGGGGGGCTCTATGGCTGAGCTGGTCTCCGTAGCCTGGCCAAGTGTACACTTCTTGATTAAAATGAGTCTGTTTGTTTTCAATCTCTGGCATCTAGTGCAGCCCTTGGACAATAGCATATGTTCAGTAAAAGCTTGCTAGCTTATTGAATGAAAAAAATAACTGAAAATGGCAGAAAAAATAGAATTGGTAGGAAAAATAAAGTTCTCTTATTACATATATTCTAGGGAACAGTGTTAGCAGCTATTTCACAGCTGTGTTCCATTTTTTTTCTGTAGTAGATGTAATTTGATTTATGTGCCATTCAAGTCGTCATAATAAGTGGTGTTAAAACTCATCTCACCCCCATGTCCTCTGAGCTCTGTATTAGCTAATCTTGCTTTTAAAGATTCCCCTGAGTGGAAATCTTTTCTTACATTATCATTACACAAACAACACATGGTCACAAAAAGCCACAAATACAGATAAACTAAACAAAAATAAACCGAAAACAAATTCTAACATCAAATAATTACTGTTAACATTTTGGATGTAGCCTTCTAAGTTTTTTTTTTTTAACACAGACTGGAGATAGAATTCACATACTCTATTAGTAGGCCAAAAGACGGTCTGCAGAATTTCTTCTTACTCAGGGGAGGTGAGTTCTTATTTTCTTAAGGACTTCAATGGATTGGATGGGGTTCAACCACATTATGGAGGGTCATCTGCTTTACTCAAAGTCCATTGATTAAATGTTAATCTCATTGAACAGACACCTTCACAGAAACATACAGAATAAGGTTTGACTAAATGCTGTGACCTAGCTAAGTTGACACATAAAATTGATTATCGCAGGCTTCTATAACAAAGTACGCAGGCTGGGTGGTTTAAAAAACAGGGCTTTATTTTCCACAATTCTGGAGGCTAGATAACCTGAGATCGAGGTGCTCGTAGGGTTGGTTTCTTCTGAAGCCTCTTTCTTTGGCTCGCGTCTTTTCTCTGAGTCTTGAAATGGTTTTCCTTGTTTCCTAATCTTCTCTTTTTGTAAAGACACCCATCACATTAGATTAGGGCCTAATGACTTCATTTTAATTTAATTACCTCTTTAAGGACTCTGTCTCCAAATACGGTCACATTTTGAAGTACTGGGTGTTAGGACTTCGGCATATGGATTTGGGGAACCCGTGTCAGCCCGTAACACTTACTGTACAATTCTCTCATTTAAAGTCTACAATTCAATGTTTTTAACACTGAAAAAGGAGAATCACAGCTCTATTTATAATTGAGGAAACTGAGACCTGAGATTAGTCCAAGGCTACACAGCTGGAGCCCAGCAAAGGAAAACTACATGGCTTCCTTCAGGGAGGAATTTGAGATAGCCACTTGCTCAGTTGTATCTTTTTTTTGGTGGGGGTGGGGGGTGCAGGGTCTCACTCCTGTCACCCAGGCTGCAGGGGATTTCAGTGGCGTGATCTCAGCTCACTGCAGCGTCAATTTCTCAAACTCAGGTGATCCTCCCACCTCAGCTTCCTCAGTAGCTGGGACTACAGGCATGCACCCCCATACCTAGCTAACTTTTTGTATTTTTAGTAGAGATGGGGTTTTGCCATGTTAGCTAGGCTGGTCTTGAACTTCTGAGCTAAAGTGATCTGCCCACCTCAGCCTTTTAGAGTGCTAGAATTATAGGCATGAGCCACTACGTTTGGCTTATACTATTTTTTTAGGCATCAAGATAAGAATTAATATCCCCAAGAATTTTTCCAGCTGTGTAATGTAAATTACACTTGTATCATTTTTCCATGGTATGTCCCATAGATATACCAACTGTATGATTTGAGCTTCTAGATATTTACTGCTTCTCTCTGGTTCATCAGCATGTTACAGTCGTATCCTTCAGTGTCCTATTTATTACTCCTTGGTTGTACAAATCACCCTCCTCAGCTAGAGGAGAGCTATCCAAATCAAAGCATTAGCTTTTGACCCATACACACAAAGTTAGCTCCTAACATGAATATCAGGAAAGAACCATGATATTAATTGTTTGGAAATGCTCCAACATTATCCTCACTTGGAAGAGACAAACCAGTGAGTTTTATTTGCATTATTTAAAAAGGACAATGCAAAATGTCAAGATAAATTATGCAATGGGTTATATAATTTTTGAATTAAAAAATAAACAACAAAAAACAGGAAGGGAGAATCTCCTTCCTACTTAGGTGCATCCTTACGGTTACTCTGGTTTTTCATTACTTATTTACTAAGGTGACTTCAAGCATAGCATTCAGCAGTCACTTGCAAACTGCAGCCCCTGCATTTTCAAGCAATATCACTGTGTGTTTTGAAGATACCCACCTGGTATACTACCATTTTAATAAAACAAATAAAGTTGTTCTTGGGTGGGGTTTCCCAAGGAAAGCATTGTAAGACACAAAGATTACAAGGGATTGAAAACACTATTCACAATTTTGTACGACAGGGTAGGTGCTAGTAAAAGAGAAAGCAGGCCAGACAAATATATTTTTGGTGGAACCTAGTTTACTGGATTTAAGGGCCTTGAAAGTTAGCAACAATATATTCTGCATTGTTATAAACACAACTATGTATTGTTTGTCCTCTCTGTAATTATATCAGAACAATCCTAACATCAAAGGGTTGCAGAATTACATAGCAAACCCAGAATAGCCTGTGGTTTGGAAGCTGAATAGAGAGCCCAATTACCCAGGTCAAATATCTACCAGTGATATCAGTTTAGGGCTTTGTGGTGTGAGGATATTCCAGGCCTAAAACCTGGGAACAGGTTACTACTTCTTGGGGCAAAAGTCGTGAGGTTCTCAAAGTTGTTACTATAGTCATGTTCCAATTCATTCCCCTTCCAGCTTGACAAGCCAGCCCACACCCAAATTTCCAGCTCTTCAGGTCTGAGAATAGAACCAGATGTCTGGGCACGGTGGTTCATGCCTGTAATCCCAGCACTTTGGGAGGTCGAGGTAGGTGGATCGCTTGAGGTCAGGAGTTCAAGACCAGCCTGGGCAACATGGTGAAACCCTGTCTCTACTAAAAATACAAAAATTAGCCAGGTGTGGTGGTGTGGGCCTATAATCCCAGCTATTCAGGAGGCCAAGGCATGAGAATCGCTTGAACCCAGGAGGCAAAATTTGCAGTGAGCCGAGATCGTGCCATGCACTCCAGCCCAGGTGACAGAGCAAGCCTCCATCTCAAAAAAAGAATAGAACCAGAGATGTGAACCATTGTCATTCTAGACAAAAATGTGGATGCCACACAGGCATATGCACCTGCCTATTGGCTATACCCACCTCCCAGAACAGAAACACAAACCTTGTCACTTCCTCACATAGGCAGCTGCGAAGAATAACCTAAGCCAATTATAGGTTGTTTTTTGTTTATCTACAGTGTAATTATCTATTAATAATAAAATTTAAAAGCTACCTGTATTAGAGTTCTCCAGAGAAACAGAACCAACTGTTCTGTTGGTAGAACAGTTAGATAGATAGATAGATAGATAGATAGATAGATAGACTCTTTCTTTCCCTTCTTTCATTTTTTTTTTTTGTTGTTGTTGTTGTTGTTGTTATTCTTGAGACAAAGTCTCGCTCTGTCACCCAGCCTGGAGTGCAGTGGAGCGATTTCAGCTCACTGCAACCTTTACCTCCCAGGTTCAAGCAATTCTTGTGCCTCAGCCACCTGAGTAGCTGGGATTACAGGTGTGCGCCATCACACTGGGCTAATTTTTGTATTTTTAGTATAAACAGGGTTTCACCATGTTGGCCAGGCTGGTTTCAAACTCCTGACCTCAAGTGATCTGCCCACCTTGGCCTCCCAAAGTGCTGGGACTACAGGTATGAGCCATTGCACCCAACGCTTCTTTCTTTCCTTTCTTCCTTCCTTCCTCTTCCTTCCCTCCTTCCTTTCTTCCTTCCCTCCTTCCTTTCTTCCTTCCTTCCTTTCTTCCCTCCTTCCTTCCTTTCTTCCTTCCCTCTGTCCTTCCTTCCCTCCTTCCTTCCCTTTTTCTTTTTCTCCTTTCTTTCTTTTTTCCATCCTTCCTCTGTCTCTCTTTCTCTTTCTGTCTTACAAGGTGTTGATTCATGTAATTATAAAGGCTGATAAATCCCACAATATGCCATTTGCAAGCTAGAGACCCAGGAAAATCAGTGATGCAGTTTGACAACCTCAGGGAGTCAATGGTTTAGATTCCAGTCCGCATCTGAAGGCCTAAGAACCAGGAGCACTGAAGGTAGGAGAAGATCAGTGTCCTAGCTCAAACGATCAGGCAGAGTGAATTCAGCCTTCCTCTGCATTTTTTTTTTTTTAAATTCCTATTAGCCAAGAAACTGTCAGTCAATCCTCTGCCTTTTTGTTCTAGTCAGGCCCTCAAAGGAGAATGATGTCCACCCACATTGGGGAGGAACAACTGTTTTAATCCATTCACCAACTCAAATACTAATTTCTTCCAGAAACACCTTCACAGACACACTCATAAACAATGCTTAGTCAACTATCTACACATCCCATGGCCCTGTGAAGTTAACACACACAACTAGCCATCATACTATCAAGAACAATGTAAACTGGTTTTCAGATGAACTCATTAAAATGTAGAATCTGGAAATAGAGAAAAGATTTGTATCAACAAGGACTCAGTTTCTTCAGCTCAATTTACAGTTGGGGCTTCCTTCCCAAGTCCCCTGTCTTGGTCTAATGCCATCACCAATTTCTCAATCGGCCAAGCTTAAAATTCTAAAACTTGGAGTCATTTTTGACTCCCTCTTCTTTTTTATCTCTCTTATCCCATTAGTCATCCATTTCTGGGCATCATTTCTTTGAAAAGTGTAATGTTTTCTCTTCTTCTGTTCTCAGCCAGCAAAGTCCTTAGTAACCGCACACTGATTATACCACCGCTTACTCTAGGCTCCTCTCCATTCCATCTGCCCATCACATCCTTGCCAAATATTCCTGGAACCCCATCCCCACTGAGTCATCCCTTAGCTCAAACACCTAGAATGGTAGCTCCCCGGGACCTCTACAGTGTCAGTCTATAGTTCACTATCAGCTTTTCAAGGTTCTTCATAAGTGAGCTTTCTCCAGGAGACTTTCTCCTTCTGGATAGCAAAACTGGTCTTGCGGACCCTCTGTTGTAAGCCTGCCCAGTAGGTAACACGGAGTAGGTAGTGAGTATATCACAACCAAATGCATCGAGAAAACTTAAAGCCCATGGAGTAGGTCATATCTCCCATTACGTTATAATTACTGGTGTAGAGTAGCTAATGAGTGGTATGGATGTTTGCTTTCATACAGGTGAGAAAGAACAGAAAGGGCATTTTGAGAGGTCAGCGCTCTGCATGATCTTGTAAGTTCATGAGATCCTTCTTAGATGCAGAACAAGAAAACACAACTATTTTGTGAGTACTTATCAATAATAGCACAGACTTAGAAAAAGTGATGTGAAACATTTTTAAAGTTTATTTTACATAATTTGATTTTATGATAAATATCCTGATACGAGCTCAGAGACCTTTCTTTGTCAGTTATGCTTACACACAAATCACAATCACTATAAATAGGGCCACTTGAAAACAAAAATAAAGGACAAATGACTTTGGGCAAGCCACTTAACATTTCTGAGCTGCTTTTTTTTTTTTTTTTTTTTTTTTTTTTAGAAACAGGATCTCTCTTTATAACCCAGGCTGAAGTGCAGCGTTGTGAAGTGCATAGCTCACTGCAGCCTCAAACTCCTAGGCTCAGGCAATCCCCTAGCCTCAGCCCTTCAAGTAGCCGGGACCACCACGACCTGCAAATTTCTCATCTTAAAAGGAGGAGGTGGCACAAACCCGATTGTCTCTGTGTTTCCTTTTCAGTTCTGACATCATTTGACTTCGAGTGCAAAAAACTACCTACCCCTCTTCTCGTTCAATCAACAAGTTTATTAGTCTGAGCATTCAGTTTTAAGATTTCCTAGGCCAGTAAAATTCCCTCACCCCCAGTTTTTTTCTATGGGATTTTCAGAGGGTTAGAAGTATTTTTTGTTGTTCTTGTTATTTTTATTTTTTTGAGACAGAGTTTTGCTCTTGTTGCCCAGGCTGGAGAGCAATGGCACTATCTTGGTTCACCACGACATCCACTCTCCTGGTTCAAGCAATTCTCTAGCCTCAGCCTCCCAAGTAGCTGGGATTACCTGAACCTGCCACCATGCCCAGCTGATTTTTGTATTTTTATTAGACATGAGGTTTCACCATGTTGGCCAGGCTAGTCTTGAACACCCGACCTTAGGTGATTCACCCACCTCGGCCTCCCAAAGTGCTAGGATTACAGGCATGAGCCACTGCATCCAGCCAGAAGTCTTTTATTTTGACAAAAGGAATTTTTTATTTCTAGTACCACCATCCTACAAACCTTCACCATCGTATCATTTTAACAAGTCATGTTAAGACCAGAAATTTAATCTCTGAATAAAAGATAATTCTTGTGTTTAATACATTTTAAGTTTATGGAAAAACTCATCGAAGCCTCCTTATTTTTTTCATTTTACCATAGACTAGTGAAATCTTTGTCACAGGCTGATTCTGTTGTCATCCTGATTTAACACTTTTTTCTTTGTGTGACCTAGGATTAAATCTACCTTCCCCTTTGCTACATAGAAATATGAAGAAATTCACCATTTTGTCGTCTACAAATATTATAAAATCTAAAATATCAGCATTGGTAGGTTTATTAAATATAAATCCATCAGAAAGATGTTTATATTCTTTCCACTATATCCCACCAGTTATCACACTGACAGCTGATAGCCAAAGAGCAGTCTGGTTTTGAAGGTAGAGGATGGAACAATAATAGCTGGCTATGTTTTAACGTGTGCATTTTACCAACTTCTCTTTTACAAATCCCGTATCAGTGATTTATGCACTCTGACATGAGACTGAGAAACATGGACATGGCTAAGTGCATACATCTGATGTAATACGGTTAACATGTTCTGTCTCTGAAATGTCTAAATTATCTCAATTTTTCAATGGGGAGGCCGACGCGGGTGGATCACATGAGGTTAGGAGTTCGAGACCAGCTTCACCAACATGATGAAACCCTGTCTCTACTAAATATACAAAAATTAGCCAGGCATGGCAGCAGGCATCTGTAATCCCAGCTACTTGGGAGGCTGAGGCAGGAGAATCACTTGAACCCTGGAGGCAGAGGTTGCAGTGAACAGAGATCGTGCCATTGCACTCTAGCCTGGGCAACAAGAGCAAGACTTCGTCAAAAGGGAAGGAGGAAGGAAGGAAGGAAGGGAGGAAGGGAAGAAAGGAGAGAGGGA
>NW_016107375.1:859373-869815 GCF_001604975.1 Cebus imitator | reverse complement strand
TTTGAGATAAGGTCTTGCTCTGTTGCCCAGGCTGGTCTCAAATTCATGGGCTCAAGCGATCCTCCCACTTCCCAAGGCTCAACCCACCATGCCCGACCCAGTTTAGGGCTTATGTTCATTTGAGGTAAACTGGGCTTCACACCAATGAGCCCCAGTAGTTCAGGTCTGGCTCCCCATGACTAGTCTGTCTTCGTACAGCCAGCACCTCCAATTCAACTTGTCCAAAATAGAACCCTTCACCTTTCCACACGCTGGGCTACTTTTCTTTCTGGTTTTTCATTCCTTGATAAGTGCATCTATTTCCCAGGCTGGGAGGCCTTACAGACCTTTCCGCTACTCAACCCCAAAGGTTGTTTCCTTCCTGGGCCTACTCAGCTGTTGCGGTCTCCTCCCATCTTTGCTAAAACCTCCAGGGTCGAAGCCAGGATTCCCCTCCTCATCCAAGAGTTATCATCAAAGCCAAAGTTAAGTCAAAGAAAAGAACATCCAGTCCCTTTTCCTAGGGAGAGTTTTATCACCACTCCCGTGGCACAGAAACCAGTGGTAAACTATAAATAAACTCATAGTTAGCTTCTGTTTCTGAAGGGAAGCTCACCAGTGCCTCATCACCTGCTTCCTTCTGACCTCACCTTCAACCCAGGACAGTGCAAGCTTGCAGAACACACAGGCTGCCCTTTATCAAGCACTTCATTTGCATTTCTAAGACTCTCCCTGATTCCATTTTTTGTGTTTTGTTTGTTTGTTTTTTAATATGTAGTCTCACTCTGTTGCCCAGGTGGGAGTGCAGTAGCACAATCTCAGCTCACCGCAACATCTGCCTCTCAGGTTCAAGCAATTCTCCTGCCTCAGCCTTCCAAGTAGCTGGGACAACAGGCATGCGCCACCACGCCTAGCTAATTTATGCATTTTTAGTAAAGACAGGTTCTCACCATGTTGACCAGGTTGGTCTCGAACTCCTGGCCTCAGGTGATCCTCCCACCTTAGCTTCCCAAAGTGCTGGATTACAGGCCTGAGCCACCATGCCCAGCTTCCCTGATTCTATTACTCTGCCTGACCAAAGAATGATCACTCTCCATTTTCTCACATCTTTTTTAAAAAACAACTATTCTTAAAACTTTAGAAAAATGCCTCCCTCTCTCTGTCAAACTTGCAAAGCTCTGTGCTCCATCTCTTCCTTCCCATTCCCATTCCCCTGGTCTAGTCTAGCGTATTGCTCTACCCTCCTATGTGGTCACATGATTCCTGATGTCACTCCAGGATGATACTTCTAAAGCACATTTTGATCATGTCACTACTGTCACCCCGTCCCCTTGCCACCCCCCAACACTCTTACTAACTCTCCATTGCTTACAGAACAAAGGCCAAATTACTTAGCATGGTATTGAAGCTTCCACATTTGAGCTCCAACCTGCCAATCTAATCTTGTTTACATTGTTTTCCTGCTAACAGAACAAGCTCTAAGATTTCACATCTATCTCTCTGTCTGGAATTCATTTCCACCTATCAGACCGATAACTATCCTTCAAGGCTCAGTTAAAATGACATCTACTACACAAGCCTTCCTTGATATTCCCTTCCTGAAATGTTTTCACCCTATTCTTGGTACTTCCATGAAGCTCCCCATATGGCCAAGGACAGTGTCATTGAATTCTATATCCTTATAAACTTTTTATCCTTATATCCTTATAAACTTTTATATCCTTATAAACTTATAAATTTTATATCCATATAGACTCCATATGGCCAAGGACAGTGTCATTGAATTTTATATCCTTTTCAATGCCTAGCACACTCCTTTTCATAAAGTTACTTAATGAAGTATTTATTAAATGCATTAATCCAGCTGGGAGCATTGGCTCATACCTGGAATCCCAGCACTTTGGGAGGCTGAGGTGGGCAGATCACCTGAGTCCAGGAGTTAGAGACCAGCCTGGCCAACATGGTGAAACCCCATCTCTACTAAAAATACAAAAATTAGCTGGATATGGTGGTATGTGCCAATAGTCCCAGCTTCTCAGGAGGCTGAGGCACAAGAATCGCTTGAATCCAGGAAGTTGCAGTGAGCCAAGATTGCACTACTGCACTCCAGCCTGGGCAATACAGCAAGACTCTGTCTCAAATAAAGAAATAAAGAAGAAAGAAAATTCATTAATACACTACTGGTGAATTTAGTCAACAACTTTTTTTATAGTTAGGTAACTTTTTTTTTTTTTTTAGACAGAGGCTTTCTCTGTCACCAGGCTGGAGTACAGTGGCACCATCTTGGCTCACTGCAACCTCCACCTTCCTGGTTCAAGAGATTCTTCTGTCTCAGCCTCTCAAATAGCTGTGATTACAGGCATTCACCACCATGCCCAGCTAATTTTTGTATTTTTAGTGGAGATGAGTTTTCTCCATTTTGGCCAGAATGGTATCGTTAAGTAACTTCAACTTCAAACTTTTTAAATTTGCATGTTTTGTCCAGAAATGATGTTCTTTTTTTTTTTTTAAGACAGGGTTTCACCATGTTGGTCAGGCTGGTCTTGAACTGCCGACCTCAGGTGATCCACCCGCCTTGGCCTCCAAAGTGCTTGTATTACAGGCGTGGGCCACCACGCCCGGCCCAGAAACGATGTTAATCATTTATCATACAATCATATCCTCAGTCCAGAGGTTAATCTATGCAGAAAAGAGCTTTCATTATACATCCAAGTGAGTTATATTTCAGATAACTGTGTAGTAGTGCCTACTTGGCACTTTTCATAAGAATCAATTCTTCTGTGTTCCCTGTGAGTCAGAGGAGGAGAGGAAGCCAGAAGGATAAAGCAACATATTCAAGCTCCCCAGCAAAGGAGGTCAGAGATTAGATTTAGAGCTTTGCAAGGTTGAGGGAAGGGTTATGTTGAAATTCCCAGAGTGCTAGATCTCAGAGCAGTTGATGAGTCAACTGCGAAGGTGCTGACTAACGAACTATGAGATCTGAGCCGTGTCTCAGACAGGATGCTGAAGAAAGGCATTTTGTAGACTGATGACCACCTTGCCAGTGTGGTGGGTGACGCGAGTGAGTTCTGCCTGGTAGTGTGGCCCTCGCCACAATGAGTCTTGAAGGGACTCATTCACTCACCTGTCCAAGCCTCACTTCACCTTCCAAGAAGGAAAAATGTTAAACTTACTTAGGTAATTTTTTTTTTTTTTTTAGACAGAGTTTTGCTCTTGTTGCCCAGGCTGGAGTGCAATGGCACGATCTCAGTTCACGGCAACCTCTGCTTACCGGGTTCAAGTGATTCTCCTGCCTCAGCCTCCCAAGTAGCTGGGATTACAGGCATGCGCCACCACGCCCAGCTAATTTTATATTTTTAGTAGAGATGGGGTTTCTCCATGTTGGTCAGGTTGGTCTCGAACTCCCTACCTTAGGTGATCCACCCACCTCAGCCTCCCAAAGTGCAGGGATTACAGGCATGAGCCATCGTGCCTGGCACCAATAGGCCATTTCTAGTTTTCAAGCAGTGGCAGAGGAATTCACTCACAGTAGTGAAGATTCTGAACAAGTGCCTTTTTATATCCCAGGAAAGTACAAAAGAGCCTAAGGGCAATGGCCTGGGCAAAACTAACACCTGAAAACAAATTAGCAGCTCAGTGGGGAATAGAACAGGGTGGGAATCAAACAGGACCCACTCGTGGAGAGTCTGGAGAGACAGGCTGTGAAATCTGACCTTGAGGTAGAAGAGGGGGAGGCTGGTGGGTAAGGAGGGAAACAATGGACTTTAAACTTTGAACAAAGCACTTGTCCAGTCATCTGAGCCTCACAGTATGCTAAGAATTGTGCAAGATAACAGGGCAGCCATCAGGTTCGATCTACATGTGAATCAAATTATTTCAGGTCCTCCAACCATAATGCCTCTAGAGAATACCTTGATGGGGGATTAATTCCAGGTCTTCATCTGGGCTATCCAGCTCCAGGAACTTGAGCTTGCTTTACACCAGTACAGGTATTGATCGACTTACCACCTATGCAACTTACGACTATTCGACTTTACGACCACAATCGCTAGCCACGACTGCTCCACGTCTGGCAGCGCAAACGTTGCCCAGCTGGGTGTACGACAGTGCGGACCAGCTTCTGGCAGCTCTACCATCTCCTCGTGCACCATTTCAACTGTACATATAGACTACTCAACTTACGACCAAATCGTGTTATGACTGGTCCGTGGGCCCGACCGTGGTCGTAAGTCGAGCACTAGCTGTACTGGCTTTTTATTGTACCTCCCCACACTCAAGAAAGATGAAGATCCTAAAATGGGAGAAATGAAATGTTTACCCAGACTTCTGATTTAAGGTGTGGTGCTTCTTTGTACTACCTTGACCTGAGTACGGTCAAAGTGCTGTTTTTGAAGGGTAAGTTAGCTGGGTGTGGTGGCTCACAGCGCCTGTAATCCCAACCTGGGAGGCGAGGTGGGCAGATCACCTGAGGTCAGTAGTTCAAGACCAGGCTGGCGTACATGGTAAACCCTGTCTCTACTAAAAAAAAGAAATATGAAAATTAGTCTGCCATGTTGGCACACACCTATAATCTCAGCTACTCAGGAGGCTGAGGTAGGAGAATCGAATCGCTTGAACTCGGGAGGTGGAGGTTGCAGTGAGCCGAGATCACACCACTGTACTCCAGCCTGGGTGACAGAGGGAGACTCCGTCTCAATAACAACAACAACAACAACAAAAAAAAAAACTGGAAAGGTAAGTGAAGCAACTATTTGTAAGGTGGACAAGCATTGGAAGAGGAGGGAGACAGGTGGCCAGTTAGGAGATGTGACAATGAAAAAAAGCTGGAGAACACAATGCAAAGACAGGAAGCAGGTCTTGGTGACAAATACGTCATAGGGGAGGAAGGAAAAGTCCTTTTCAGGTTCCACTGACATCTATTGAACACTTATTCTATTTCTTTTTTCTTTTCTTTTTTTTTTTTTTTTTTCAGTTCTTTTTTTTTTTTTTTTTTTTTTTTTTTTTTTTGAGACAGAGTCTTGCTCTGTTTCCCAGGCTAAAGTGCAGTGGTGCAATCTCAGCTCACTGAAACTCCACCTTCCAGGTTCAAGCGATTCTCCTGCCTCAGCCTCCTGAGTAGTGGATTGCAGATGTGCACCACCATGCCCGGCTCATTTTTGTATTATTAATAAAGACAGGGTTTCACCATGTTAGCCAGGCTGGTCTCGAAGTCCTGACCTCAGGTGGTCTGCCCGCCTCAGCCTCCCAAAGTGCTGGGATTAAAGGCATGAGCCACCACGCCCAGCCTCTTATTCTATGCCTAGTTATCCACTTAAATGCTTTCATGTGCTCTTTAAATGTGGTCTTTAGAGTGATGCTACAGAGGTAAACAAGTTAAGGGATATTGAGAGAATTGCCGTGGTCTATAGCTAGTAAGAGTTAGAGCAGATGTGAATCCAGGAGTCCTGACTCCAAGTCCCAGGTTGTCTTCATGACATTATGGATCTAGAGAAGTGGCATTTACAGAAATGGCACTGCTGGGAGGAGTGGCCCATAGAGGGGAAATACACTGGCTTTGATTTGGATCTGAGCTATGGTAGGATATCCAATTGCAGATGTTCCGTACTGACCTGGCTCACGTCTTGCTTTCCATTCTGACTCACATAAAAAACAGTGACCTTCACTGGGTGCCTCCCTCTGGATCACACTGGATCTCAGCCATCTCGGGCAACTCCTCCACTTCAAACCTCACTTTCTGACTACAACTCTCCAACTTTCCAGGCCTCCAGTTCTCTCATTCCTATTACAAACACCTGAATGCTTTTGACTTTTTTTTTTTTTTTTTGAGAGGGAGTTTCCCTCTTGTTGCCCAGGCTGGAGTGCAATGGCACAATCTTGGCTCACCGCCACCTCTGCCTCCCAGGTTCAAGCAATTCTCCCGCCTCAGCTCAGCCTTCCGAGTAGCCAGGATTACAGACATATGCCACTATACCTGGCTAATTCTGTGTTTTTAGTAGAGATGGAGTTTCTCCATGTTGGTCAGGCTGGTCTTAAACTCCCAACCTCAGGTGATCTGTCCACCCCAGCTTCCCAAAGTGCTCAGATTACAGGCATGAGCCACCACGCCAAGATTGCCTTTGACTTTTTAGAAACATCAATCCCTTGATATTTTTATTTTCTCCCAGTCTTTTTCTTTCTTTCTTTTTTTTTTTGAGGCAAGGTCTCACTCTGTCACCCAGGTTGGAGCACTGGGTATATAACTGGATATTCCTGGGCTCAAGCAATCCTCCTGCCTCAGTCTCCTGAGTAGCTAGGACTACAGTTGCACAGCACCACTCATGGCTAATTTTACTTTTATTTTCATTTTTTTGTAAAGATTGGGGCTCACTATGTTGCCCAGGCTGGTCTTGGACTCCTGGGCTCAAACCAGCCTCCTGCCTCAGCCTCCCAAAGTACTGGTCTCCCAGTCTTTTTTATTAGTTCCTCAAGACATCTCTGTCTCCCCAGATAACCCTAGATGCCTTAGCTCATCATCCAAAGCCTACTTGTGCCTTTGATTCCCCTGTGCCCCATTGGGGCAGTATAGATGTCACTCTGTAGTATCTCAGATGATACCGCAAGCCTGGCTGGATGTTACAACCTGTCTTCACCTTTGCATAGTTGCCAGAGGAAACTTTCTTAGTCTTGCAGAGAATACTCACAATCTCCAACTTCAGCTGGGCCCTGAGCACCCCTCAATTCTTCCCCTGCCCGGGGTCTCTCCCTCATTGCCTCCTATTTCATAGAAAAACCCTGAGAGCATCACACCGTCCCTCTCCATCACCCTCCTACCTATAAATGTAGCAACATCCACAGCCTTGCCACTGCTTTCCCTCCCCTCAATAGAGAAGCCACTGTCCCTCCTGCCCAAGGCCAGCCCCTGCCCTCCTGGGCCTCCCAGGACTCTGTTCCTTCCCACCACTGGGTGTCATCTCTCTTCCTCTGCTGCCTCCTTTCTGTCAGCTTCTAATGTGCTCCAACCTCCCCTCCTCCACCCCGCAACTGCTCCATCCCTGCTTTTCCGAACTTCTCAAAAGAGAGAGTGCCTTGACTTCCTCACCTCACACCTGCTTCTCAAGCTGCTGCAGTCTGACTTTCACTTCCACTGGCTCTTGAAACTATACCGCTGAGATCTTAAATGCCCTCCTAATTGACACATCTTACTTTTATCTTCCTGGGCCCCTCTGCTCCTTTTTTAAAATTTTTTTATTTTAAATTCGGGTCAAAGGCTTTGCATGGTGGCTCACGCCTGTAATCCCAGAATTTTGGGAGACCAAGGTGGGTGGATCGCCTGAGGTCAGGAGTTCGAGACCAGCCTGGCCAACATGGTGAAACCCGTCCCTACTAAAAATACAAAAATTAGCCGGACATGGGGGCAGGCACCTGTAATCCCAGCTACTCAGGAGGCTGAGGCAGGAGAATCGCTTGAACCCGGGAGGCAGAGGTTGCAGTGAGCCGAGATAGTGCCATTGCACTCAAGCCTGGGCAATAAGAGCCAGACATTATCTCAAAGAAATAAATATATAAAATAAAAATAAATTTTGTTCAAATACACGTAACATAAAAATTTACTGTCTGAACAGTGTTTAAGTGTACAGCTCAGTTGTGTTACATATATTCACATTGTTGTGCAAATTCTATACCCATTAAAGACAATATGCTAAGCTAAATAAGCCAGACACAAATAGACAAATACTGTATGATTCTACTGACATGAGGCATCTAGGGTAGTCAAATCCTTTGAGATAGAAAGTAGAATGTGGTTGCCAGGGGCTGGAATAGAGAGGAGAGTGGGTAGCTGTTGTTTAATGGGTACAGAATTTGCACAACAATGTGAATATATGTAACACAACTGAGCTGTAAACTTAAACACTGTCGTGGCATGTGTTATAATTTCTTTCTTTTTAAGGCTGAATAATATTCCATTGCATGGATGAACAATATTTTGTTCATTCATCCATTGATGGACATTTGGGTTGCATACACCTGTTGGCTATTGTGAATAATGCTACGAACATGGCCACAGAAATATTTTTTCTAGATCCTGCTTTCAATTCTCATGGCGATATACCCAGAAGAGGTATTGCTGGATCATATGGTGTCCTCCATGTTTTGAAGGCCATCACTGCCTCCTTCCTGAAGCTCCCTGCTCCACTGTCTCCATGAGACACAGTCTTTCTTCTCCCCTCCGGTCCTCCTGGCACCCTTCTTACCCTTCCATCGCCTTCTGTCTGAATCAGAGTCCAATCAGAAAAATAGAAATTTCCTTGTAAAAAGAAGGTGTTCGGCACAGGGAATTGATGAAATACCCATTGGAAAGCTGAAAGAATATACAGTGGAGTGTTGAGGTAGCTCAGATCAGTAACTGCAGGAAGCCACTCCCACTCCCGGGGCTGGAAAACAAAGAGATGATGCTGACCCCCACCTCTTGAGGCTCTCAGAGACCCCATCTCCCTTACCGCACTGCTGGGCTTTGACCCTTGAATTAGGGAATTAGAGTCAGGGTTTTCCAGAGAAACAGAACAAAGAAAAGAGAGAGAGAGGGAGAAGGAAGGAGGGAGGGAGGGAGGGAGGGAAGGAAGGAAGGAAGGAAGGAAGGAAGGAAGGAAGGAAGGAAGGAAGGAAGGAAGGAAGGAGGCTGAGAGGCAGATAGGCAAGCATATGGATGGATGGATGGATGGATAGATAGATAGATACATAGATACATAGATACATAGGTAGATAGGGAATTTGTTGGCTCACACAATTATGGAGGCAGAGAAGTCCCACAATGTACCATCTGCAAGCTAGAAAGCAAGGAAACCCTCTGGTATTGAGGAAGGAGACCCAGGCATCTAGGATCACCTCCCCCTTGACTTCCACACTGCATTTCAATAGAAGAAAAGGCTGGCCAACTGGCACCTCCTATATCACCTTCCTATAAATAGCAGGCATGGTGTGGGGGAATCTCTCCAGAAGACATTGATTTTACTTAAACAAGATCAAACCCTCACCCCACTCCTCCATCGACCAAGACGCTTTCACATGTGTTTTCTAAAGCTGTAAACCCAAGACCCTTTCACATGTGATTTCTAAAACTGTAAACCCAAGACCCTTTCATATGTGATTTCTAAAACTGTAAACCCAAGACCCTTTCATATGTGATTTCTAAAACTGTAAACCCAAGACCCTTTCACTTGTAATTTCTAAGGCAGTAAACCTAAGATTCTTTCATGTGTAATATCTAAAGTTTAAGCCTATATAAAGGCAGAGCTTCTCTTTGTTAGGCAAGCTTGGTCATTTAGACAAATTGTCGCCTGGCTCCTGGCCGTAATAATAATAAATACTTCTTCCTTCCCAGTTCGGTGTTCGAGAGGTCGCTCCTGCTTCAGTGTAATTCCATCTGAGGCCAAAGGCCTGTGAACGGGAGGCTGGGAAAGGGTGAGCGGGAGTGCCAGTGTTGGTGTAAGTCACAGAGTCCAAAGGCCCAAGATTCAGGATCTCTGACATGCAAGAGCAGAAGATGGACATCCAAAAACAGGAGAAGCTGGATGTCTCAGCTCAAGCAGAGAGCAAAGTCTCTCTTCCTCTGTCTTTATGTTCTATTCGGGCCCTCAACAGATTGGATGATGCCTTTTCACATTCCTGAGAGCAAATGTTTACTGAGCCTACTGATTCAAATGCTAATGTCTTCCTGAAACACCCTCACAGACACATCCAGAAATAGTGGGAGACTGGAGAAAACAGTTTGCAAACCTCAACCATAGCCTCAAAGAACAGAGCCTAGAAGGACAGATTTGGAGCCAAGAGACAATACACAGATGATGAGCCTCTGTCCTGAGTTCACCATTCTTCTCACTAAATTCACTTTCTAGGAGGAGTCCCAGCTTTCCAGGAGTAAACTCTCATGCTTCCAACAACTACCTATAAACCCGTGACATCCAAATCCATTTGTCCAATGCAGACCTTTCTTCTGAACTTCAGACTCATCTCTTCACCAGTTGCCTGCTAGGAATGTCCACCCTGATGGTCTTCAAATTACCTCCACTCCTAGGTTCTGCTGGTAGCAGTCTGCTGCCTCTCAACCTGCTGCAGTTTGATCTTGACTTCCACTAGCTCTGTAGGCTGCTGTGGAAATGGCTTGGCAATAAGGAGGTGAGTTAAGCTCTTCCATTTGGATAAAGTACAGTGAGCCCCAGAATGTTATTTCTCATATTTTCTTCTCACTTCTCCTTTCTGCCCCAGTAAGTACAGAATGGGCTGAGAGTCACAGGATTTGTGACCAGAGAACCATTCCATTTCCCTTTCCTCACTGTTGGCATTATGCTTTTTGAATATTTTCACAGCTGAGGCCGGGTGTGGTGGCTCACGCCTGTAATCCCAGCACTTTGGTGGAGCACCTGAGGTCAGGAGTTTGAGACCAGCCTAGCCAACATGGTGAATCCCCATGTCTACTAAAACTACAA
>NW_016107375.1:852247-858088 GCF_001604975.1 Cebus imitator | reverse complement strand
TTTCACCATGTTGACCAGGATGGTCTCGAGCTCTTGACCTCGTGATCCACCCGCCTCGGCCTCCCAAAGTGCTGGGATTACAGGCGTGAGCCACCGTGCCCGGCGGGTAAGCTGCTTTTTAAAAAATTATTTGTGAGAGGCCTTCAAAAACATATTCTACAGCAATTATTCTTTTTTATTTATTCATTTGGAGACAGAGTTTCACTCTTGTTGCCCAGGCTAGAGTACAATGGTACGATCTTGGCTTATTGCAACCTCACCCTCCCTGGTTCAAGCGATTTTCCTGCCTCAGCCTCCCAAGTAGCTGGGATTACAGGCATGCACCACCACGCCCGGCTGATTTTTGTATTTTTAATATAGAGATGGGCTTTCTCCATGTTGGTCAGGCTGGTCTCGAACTCCCAACCTCAGGCGATCCGCCTAACCTTGGCCTCCCAAAGTCTGGGATAACAGGCTTAAGCCACCTTGCCTGGTCTACAGCAATTATTCTGAAAGTCAGTATGTCAGTAATAAATTACTTTCTTGACCTGCCTAACAATATACACCCCTGGCACAAGAAGAGACATGAACAAAGTCCTCTTCACATGGAACAGAAAATAACTAAGACAAGTTTCCTAAATTATAAACATCAGAGTCTGGGAAATTTGGCCAGTTTCAACTTGAAAGCAATCTCTGCAATGTTAATCAGTTAAACCGGCATTTGTGTCATAGTGTGGATTCACCCAGTTACTGGAAAGCCCAGGTAATGTAACATTGTCTCTGGCAAAGCTGAATAAATTGTAAGAGTGGAGTTTACTGAAAGCCACAAACACCTGTTGATGGAGAATGTCCCCACATCACCTTGAAATTGGAGATCTGACAAAAGAAATTGCTATGGGAAATTGTTTTCCATGATCACAAGTTGAACTCATAAATTGCTAACAGGTAAAACAGGTTCCTAGTTGAACTTAGATAAAAACTGAGAGCCTGGTACAAGAGTTCTTACTTTTTTTTTTTTTTTTTTTTGTATATAAAACATGGATGAGTATGTTGATGAAAAGATGTCAAACTGTAAAATATTTGAAGAGATTAATTCTGAGCCAAATATTTGTGACAGCCCTCAGGAGGTCCTGAGAACACGTGCCTTTTTTTTTTAAGTTTTCTTTTTTCTTTTTTTTTAAGAGTTCTTAACCATAGGTGGTGTGTGAACTTGGACTGGGAAAAATACTCAAACAGTCTCAGACTTTAGATTTTTAAAGTTTATTATAGTGGGATAGTGATATATATTCAGCAGAAAACATTCTTCAAGTATCCATACAACCATTCTGTTTTTCACTTTCAGTACAGTATTCAACAAATTACATGAGAAAGTCAACATGTTATTATAAAATAGGCTTTGTGGTCAGGCGTGTTGGCTCATGACTATAAATCCCAGCACTTTGGGAGGCCAAGGCAGGTGGATCACTTGAGGTCAGGAGTTTGAGATCAGCCTAGCCAACCTGGTGAAACCCTGTCTCTACTAAAAATACAAAAAATAGCTGGGCATGGTGGCACACACCTGTAATCCCAGCTACTCTGGAGGCTGAGGCAGGAGGATCGCTTGAACCTGGGAGGCAGAGGTTGCAGTGAATTGAGATCACGCCATTGCACTCCAGTCTGGGTGACAGAGCCAGACTTCATCTCAAAAATAAAATAAAACAAAATAGACTTTGTGCTAGATGATTTTGTCCAAATGTAGGCTAATGTAAGTGTTCTGAGCACACTGAAGGTGGGTGAAGCTAAGCGAAAGTGTTCGGTAGATTAGGTGAATTAAATGTATTGTCAACATACCTAGGATGGGTTTTTCAGGGTGTAGCCCCCATCAAAGATTGAGGAGCATCTGTATTTATTTACACTAATTTCTAACTGGAATTTAACATTTTCTTCAATTATGAATGTAGGGAACAAACTGCTAGGATTAACAGAAATTGCAATTTTTTTTTTTTTTGAGATAGATAGCAATTTTTCTTGTTGCCCAGGCTGGAGTGCAATGGCGTGATCTCAGCTCACTGCCACCACTGCCTCCCAAGTTCAAGCAATTCTCCTGCCTCAGCTTCCCGAGTTGTTGGGATTACAGTCATACACCACCATGCTCAGCTAATTTTTGTATTTTTAGTAGAGACAGGGTTTCCCTATGTTGGTCAGGCTGGTCTCGAACTCCTGACCTCAGCTGATCCACCCACCTGGGCCTCCCAAAGTGCTGGGATTACAGGCGTGAGTCACTGCATCTGGCCCAGAAATTGCAAAATTTTTTATGTCACTTTACAGTTGTTGCAGACATTAGGTTGGTGCAAATGTTATTGTGGTTTTTTGCCATTGAAAGTAATAGCAAAAACTACTATTACATTTGCACCAACCTAATGCTTTGAAATATCATTATTACTAGTTATTAGAGCCTCTATTAGACTTTTATTTAATGTATTAAAAAGTAGCATATATATTATTATACCAGAAACTCGGGCTTAAAAAATTATTCTGGTGACTTTATTTAATTGTAATTGGATTCTGTGGTTATTCTATGTATTTTTTTTGAGACAGAGTTTCGCTCTTGTTGACAAAGCTGGAGTGTAATGTTACAATCTTGGCTCACTGCAACCTCCACCTCCTGGGTTCAAGCAATTCTTCTGTCTCAGCCTCCCGAATAACTGGGATTATAGGCGCGTCTTACCACACCCAGCTAATTTTTTGCTATGTATTTTGTTTTGGGCATTTACTAAAACATTCTGAGGAGTCTGTAGGCTTCATCAGACTGCCAGTGGTGTCCAGCACACCACAAAGGTTAGGAAACCCTTGATCTAGTAATTTATGAAAAAAGGTTTTAGGCCATCATTTTTAAGTTGTAGGCACAAAGATATGAACAAAAAATTCTATTTGCACCATTGGTGGTCTTAATAAGCTGGAATCTAGATTACCCTTTTTGCAAAGTAGTGCTTTTTTTTTTAATTTAAGAGACGGGGTCTCGCTATGTTGCCCAGGCTGGAGTGCAGTGGCTATTCACAGGCGAGATCCCACTACTGATCAGCACGGGAATTTTGACCTGCTCCATTTCCAGCCTGGACTGGTTCACCCCTCCTTAGGCAATCTGGTGGTCCCCCGCTCCCGGGAGGTCATCATATTGATGCTGAACTTAGTGTGGACACCTGATTGGCATAGCGTACCACAGCCCAGAACTCCGGGGCTCAAGCGATCCTCCCACCTCAGCCTCCCAAGTACCTGGAACTACAGGCATGGGCCACCATGCCCAGCACAAAGTAGTATTATTTAGGAATAACAATTTAGTCTATATCCTTCTGTACAATCTAAGTTATATTTTTGGTTCAATTTTGGTTTTACAATCTAAGTACAATTCCCATTCTGGGATTTTTTTCCAGATATCAGCCAGAGACTTTGCCTCTATCCTATTTGGTGAAACTTTCTACTTCATGCCTTGTTCATTACCACACATCTAGTGAATAGTACAATACAAATGTACTGCTCATGGTTTAAGCAGAACATGTGGTTCAAGTGCAAGGAAGGAAAGACATATCACTTTCCTTTGGATGCCTGTTTATCAGGAATGCTCCAAGTTAATTGCTGAGGCCGGTGCAGACCCCAAAATTGTCAAGTCTCAAAGTGAAACACTGGAATTGAGTCAAACCTCTAGAGAGGTCTTGCAGTTCCACAGACTTTCCTAAGGTAACTAACGGCCATGAGAAGATCATTTGGAAGGATCTTCAGTACAGGAGTGCAGTCTGGTGTGGGAGGTAATTCAATTCAGAAAGCACTTCAGAAGGCTAGCAAGTTTAAAGTCAAAAACTACTGGGACCGGGCCTAGTGACTCACGCCTGTAATCCCAACACATTGGGAGGCTGAGGTGGGTAGATCACTTGAGCCCAGGAGTTCGAGACCAGCCTGGACAACATGGTGAAACCACCATCTCTACTAAAAATACAAAAAAAAATAGCTGTGTGTGGTGATGCATACCTGTCATCCCAGCTACTAGGGAGGCTGAGGCAGAAGAATCTCTTGAACCCAGGAGGCGGAGATTGCAGTGAGCCAATATTGTGCCACTGCACTCCAGCTTGGGTGACAGAGTGAAAACCTTGTCTCAAAAAAACAAAACAAAAAAACTATAGGAAGGAAAGGCACACCTAGGAGGTTTCTTTTGTGGTTCGTACAATGTCAAAGTTGTTTTTGGGTTCAGATATCCCATGTGCAAAAGAACTTACCATTTGTTGCTTAGTATGAAAAGATATTGGATGATCAAATACAATTTATCCATTTTGGTGTCCTTAAATTACTGTACCTGTTGTAATTGCTCTCTTGGCCAGAGAAATCATGAACACTTTATAGAAAAATGTCCCTGAACTGCCCCCAAGAGATAGAATCTCAGAGCTAGCTTTTCAAACTCACGTAGTCTAAGAACTTTGAAGCCTGCAGGGTCTATTAAAGACACTTATGGAGAGTGTCTTCAAGGTACCAGAAATACTATTTGGACAATCAAGGTAAATACACTTGGGATTTTTTCCTCCCAGACATCAGCCAGAAACTGTTTCTATCCTATTTGGTGCTTAGTTCATTATTACACATCTAGGGAATGAACAATAAAATTGTAATGCTCGTGGTTTAAGCATAGCATATTCTCAGCGCAGGAAGACAAAGAGCAGCTGTGCATTTGCCTTGGCACAGGAACTTTTTGAAGGTAAAGAGCATACCATGGGCTTCTCATTATCCCATATCTAGAAACAAAAATCTACTTACAGCAGTGTGAGTAGAACTTCAGAGGTCCTCCATGTTTCTCAAACGTTACTGTGCCCTGGGCATGTTGTTGCAGTGCAAATCCTGAGGCAGTGAGCTTTTTTTTCTTTGAGACGGAGTCTTGTTCTGTCACCCAGGCTGGAGTGCAGTGGCGTGATCCTGGCTCACTGCAACCTTCATCTCCCGGGTCCCGGTTCAAGCAATTCTCCTGCCCCAGCCTCTCCAGTAGGTGGGATTACAGGCACGCACCACCATGCCCAGCTAATTTTTGTATTTTTAGTAGAGACGGGGTTTCACCATGCTGGCCAGGCTGGTCTTGAACTCCTGACCTCGTGATCTGCCTGTGTAATCCAAAGTGCTGTGATTACAGGTGTGAGCCACTGTGCCAGCCTGAGAGTGGCTTTTTCTAGCAGGCTGCCTAGTGATGCCAGAATTGCTGTTTCTGGAGTCCTCAGGTAAGGAGTTTTAGATAGTGATGGAGGTAGGACTAGGATTTGGAATAAGTAACAATAAGCAGGCTACAACTCAGGAAGATTTTAGGGGTGGGACCTCGGCAAGACTGAACTACTTTTCATAAAAGAAGAGGGTATTTCCACAATGTGATGATGCTAGTCAATTTTTGCTTTACTCCCTCCACATGACCTAAACCCCAGAGAAAAAAATCAAATGTAGTACAATGATATCCATAAATATCAACATGCTATTTTTCCTTAAGGAATAAAGGCTCTTCTATTGTTAATAAACTTGTCATGGTAACTTCTTTATTCTTCACAAAAATTTCTATAATTTAGGCCGGACACAGTGGCTCACGCCTGTAATCCCAGCACTTTGGGAGGCTGAGGTGGGAGGATCATAAGGTTAGGAGTTCGAGACCAGCCTCACCAACATGATGAAACCCCGTCTCTAAAAAAAAAATAAAATTTCTAGAACTTTTCTTAAAATATTTTGATAATGAAGACATTGCTTTTTATTGCACTAGTTTACTCTTTAGACAGCTTGAAACTAGTATTTATTTTAATTATATAAAAATTGGGCTGCTCTATCTATAGAGTAGCTGTGCTTTTATTCTTTTACTTTCTTTTTTTT
>NW_016107375.1:847924-850032 GCF_001604975.1 Cebus imitator | reverse complement strand
TTAGTAGAGACGGGGTTTCACCATGTTGACCAGGATGGTCTCGATCTCTTGACCTCGTGATCCACCCGCCTCGGCCTCCCAAAGTGCTGGGATTACAAGCTTGAGCCACCGCGCCCGGCCTACACTTTAGTGACTTCTGTCAACACAAATATTTCCTTAAAGAGTGTTTTGTTTTGTTTTGTTTTGCTTTTTGAGACAGGGTCTCACTCCGTGGCCCAGGCTAGAGTGCAGTGGCATGCTGATTTCAGCTCACTGCACCCCAGACTCCAGCGATTTTGCCACCTCAGCTTCCCGAGTAGCTGGGACTACAAGTGTGTGCCACCACGCCTGGCTAATTTTTCTACTTTTAGTAGAGACGGGGTTTTGCCATGTTGCCCAGGTGGTCTTGAATTCCTGGGCTCAAGTAGTCCACCCACCTTGTCCTATAAAGTGCTGGGATTACAGGTGTGAGTCACCTCACCCAGCAAAGGTTAAGTTCTTAAAACTCAAATGAGTCATTTCTGTGTAGACAACAAATAAAATGCCATAATTGTTTCTCATTCACAATAAATTTAGGTTTCAGTCATTATAATAAGCAGTATTTAATTAAAAAGAAATTGGAAAATTGAAATTGAGAACTACACAAAGCCTTTCCCTAATTTCTAGTACCACAAGAAAAGCTTCACTTTTTGATCATACAAATGAATGATGCTTCATGGAGCTAGCGGGGCTTCAGAAGTAGACACTTTTGGAGCATTTACTGTATGTTACATAGTACCCACCATGCAATGCGGAGCAGTGCCTCATTAGCACATTAACATTTCTGAAGAGAAATAAATGAATAGTTACACTATGTTGGGGAAAGAAAGACTATAGATAGCCTTGTGATAAATTCTTATTTGTCACCAAATAAATTCTGGCACTACCGAAATGACCTTTTTGGATTTTGGAATTATAGATAATAATTTGTGACCTGTAGTAGATAATAGTTTATTTGTTTACAATATTTTATTTATTTATTTATTTAATTTATTTTGAGATGGTGTCTTGCTCTGTTGCCCAGGCTGGAGTGTAGTGGCACAATCTGAGCTCACTGCAACTTCCACTTCCTAGGTTCAAGTGATTCTCCTGCCTCAGCCTCCTGAGTAACTGGGATTACAGGCATACACCACCATGCCTGGCTAATTTTTATATTTTTAGTAGAGAACAGGTTTCACCATATTGGCCAGGCTGGTCTTGAACTCCTGACCTCAAGTGATCCACCCCCCTTGGCCTGCCAAAGTGCTGGGATTACAGGCGTGAGCCACCTCACCCAGCTGATAAAATATTATTTAAGAGACTTTTCACCTCGAGCCAAGGCTCTGATGTCCGCAAAGCTTTCTGAGGTAATCCAAATTTAAGAAGTAACTGCTTCTCTTGAACTGCTACAGCACTTTGAGCTTATTTTTCACATAGTGCCAAAAAAAAAGAAAACCCTTTTTATAATGAAATGCTCGATTAAATCCAAAAGTAGAAAATGTAGTATAATGAACCCCAAAAAGACCTCAACTGGGGCTGGGTGCAGTGGCTCACACTTGTAATCCCAGCACTTTGGGAGGCCAAGGCAGGCAGATCATCTGAGATCAGGAGTTCAAGACCAGCCTGGCCAACATGGTGAAACACAGTCTCTACTAAAAATACAAAAATTAGCCAGGTGTGGTGGCATCCACCTGTAATCCCAGCTACTCAAGAGGCTGAGGCAGGAGAATTGCTTGAACCTGGGAAGCAGAGGTTGCAGTGAGCCAAGATTGTGCCACTGCACTCTGGCATCGGTGACAAGACTGAAACTGTCTCAAAAAAAAAAAAAAAAAAAAAACAGACAACAACAACAAAACCTCATCCAACTTCAACAATCTCATTACAAACATCATGATTGTATCACTTCACCTGTAAATATTTAATAACACAATGCCTGTTTAAATATTTATATGGGTAAGTACTTTGTTTACATATGGTAATGTAGACTCCTTGATGGTAAATGATGTGTCTTTTTCATTCCTATTTCCCAATTACCTTTTCTCAGCAGGAATTTAATACAGAAAAATAAATGATGCCCCGAGGAATGCTTGATCAATACACAACATCAAATA
>NW_016107375.1:841543-846416 GCF_001604975.1 Cebus imitator | reverse complement strand
CAGATATAGGTGATGGGGAGGAAGGCAGCAAATCATACTGCCACGTGTGTACCTATGCAACAATCTTGCATGTTCTTCACACGTACCCCAAAACCTAAAATGCAATTAAAAAAAAAGAAACACGGGTATTGGAGACCCACATTGG
Source organism: Cebus imitator (assembly GCF_001604975.1). Classification (NCBI taxonomy): domain Eukaryota; kingdom Metazoa; phylum Chordata; class Mammalia; order Primates; family Cebidae; genus Cebus; species Cebus imitator. The sequence goes on along the minus strand of NW_016107375.1, from coordinate 846,271 downwards.
AACATTCTTATTTTATTGGCATAAGGTAGGCATCAATTTATTTAAAGCTCCCTGGAGATTCCAGTGTGTATTTACATACTATTACACCAGTGTCCACTGAAGAAGTGAGATTAGAATTTGTCCTTGAGTTATGAAGCAGTTTTTAGTTGACAGCTTACAGCGGGGAAGGCTTTCCCAGGTTGGGGAGTGGGGTGACATAATGTTTCAAGCTTACTTTCAAGTCTTTCCAAGATACTGAACTGTACATAAAAATATTTTAAAATACTCATTCTGTGCAGTGTAGTTTGTATCCTCTTTCCACTTATTAGTGGTACCCTTGGATGAATCAACCTCTAAGTCCTCAGTTTTCCCACATGTAAAATGGGGATAGCAATTATACCTACCAGCTGGGTGTGGTGGCTCATGCCTGTAAACTCAGCACTCTGGGAGGTCAGGTGGGAGAATAGCTTAAGATCAAGAGTACAGGAGTAGCCTGAGCAACATAGCGAGACCTTGTCTCTACTAAAAATAAAAAACATTAGCTGGTTATAGTGGTGCATGCCAGTAGTCCCAGCTACTTGGGAGGTTGAGGTGGGAGGATTGCTTAATCTGGGAGATCACGGCTGCAATGAGCTACAGTTGGAGCTGCACTTCTAGCCTGGGTGACAGAGCAAAATATGCTATCTCAACAACAACAAAAACGGGTGACACAGTGGCTCATGCCTGTAATCCCAATGCATTGTGAGGCCAAGATGGTAGGATTCCTTGAGGTCAGGAGTTCAAGGCCAGCCTGGGCAACATGGCAACATCCCCCATCTCTAATATAAAATGAAATTAAAAAAGAAACAGAAATAATTATATCTACTCGAAAGTGTTGTTAGGACAATTAAATAATTTCAATATATACATGAGGTGGGCCGGGTGCAGTGGCTTATGCCTGTAATCCTAGCACTTTGGGAGGCAAGGCAGGTGGATCACCTGAAGTCAGGAGTTCAAGACCAGCCTGGTCAACATGGCAAAACCCCATCTCTAATAAAATTACAATAGTTATCTGGGTGTGGTGGTACATGCCTGTAATTTCAGCTACTCAGGAGGCTGAGGCAGGAGAATTGGTTGAACCTGGGAGATGGAGGTTGCAGTGAGCCGAGATCATGCCATTTCACTCCAGCCTGGGCAACAGGGTGAGATCCTGTCTCAAAAAAAAAAAAAAAGGTAAAGACAGATAAAATACATTAGCTACCTTAAAGCAACTTTAGTAAATAGTAAGTGCTCAATGAATGGTAATTATTATTTATTGAATATCATCTACATGCTAGGCAGATAGCCTGCATGAGAATACTTTGTTTGCATCTGTATCCTTTTAAACTTTGCAAAAATTCTTGCATATTTTTCATCTCATTCCTCTCTTCAATGCCCTTGAGATAGGTAGGGAGAGTTTAATTGTGTCCACGTACCAGGAGAAAAAGACATCCAGCCTTCTATTAAAACAGTGTGAGAACTAGCCCTAGATTTCAAATATTCCACACTCCCAAAGTGTGCTTTTTCCTTTGATGTAAATAAGTAAATGAACAAAATAAAACAAAAGCAAAAAATTTTGAAGAACTGAGGCATTTGTCCAGATAATTTTTACACACTGCCCCATACCTCCACCCCATAGGAATTCAAATAACCTTCCTTCTATCATTCCCTGATTATCCATAATTGGGATGTCTTAATTTATAGGTAACTTACACTCTGCTTGGAGTTATATTTCTTGCTCAGCCATATTTCTAGTCGAAAATTGTCAGGTTTTATCCAAATTTACTGGAGAGACCCTGCATTTAGAAGAGATTGTTTCCTTCTCTCAAGGAATATCCAGAAAATGATTGAGCCATGTTTAGCCTTAAATCCTGCTCTCATATTTTTGTGAAATAAGCCCCTTTTGTATAAATCAACTCTAATTGGGTTTTCTGTTGTTTGCAGCTAAAAATCATTTCTAACAGTTACTGTTAAAATGCACAAAAATCTTGTTCCTATCATAAGATCTTCATCTACACTTCCTTCTTGAGAATAGCTCATTAACTCTTATTAGGTCAAATTGAGGATGTCAAGTATAAACTACTAGTAGTAGAATAGTAGCAATAGTAGTAAGGATAATCATAATACTGTTTTGGTTCTGTGTGCCCTGACAGAGATATTAGACCTTTGTATTCATTTTTTAAAAATTCTATACTTGAAAAATAACTACACACTTAACATTATTTCTGGAGACCTAGGGATGTATATAATTCCTCTTGTGCTTTTAAGCATTAATTGGTGAAACATCTTAGTGTCTCACTATAACTATTACTGGATCAAAGTAACATTTTTTTTTTGAAACAGAGTCTTACTCTATCAGGCTGGAGTATAGTGGTCCAATCTTGTCTCACTGCAGCCTCCACCTCCCAGGTTCAAGCAATTCTCTCACTTCAGCCTCCCAAGTAGCTGGGATTACAGGCACGCACCACCACGCTCAGCTAACTTTTTTTTGTTGTTGTTGTCTTTTAGTAGAGATGGGGTTTCACCATGTTGCCCAAGCTGATCTTGAACTCCTGAGCTTAGGCAATCCACCCACCTCAGCCTCCCAAGTAGCTAAGACTACAGGCATGCACCATCAGGCCTAATTTTTTTTTTTGTAGAGATGAGATTTTACCATATTGCCCAGGCTGATCCCGAACTCCTGTGCTCAAGCAATCTTCCCACTTCCTAAAGTGCTGAGATTACAGGAGTGAGCCTCCCTTGCCCAGCCCAAAATAGCATCATTTAAAGATGAAATAGCTCAATTTAAGCAAGAATGCTAGACAGGTAGGGGATAAAAGGTAAATTCAAGAAAGCACAGTATTTTTCAAAGTTTAAGATGAGTATTGTGTTTAAAGTACGTGAATGACTTTCCACCCATCTGTTGTCAATCATAGAAAATTCACAACCAGTTGCAGAGTAATGACCACTTTATTTAACCCAGGAGTTATATCTGCCAGTCTAATTCTTGCCTGTAGAAACCAGCAGAGGGAAACTTCAGAAGATTTTAGACATTATGTTTCCATTAATGATTACTCATGTTTTCTAATTACATGTGTCTTTTTCCTGCCCTTTCACTGCTCAGAGCCCAAAAAATGTAATATGTCACTCAGTAGCTATTACATGAAAGGAACATGTTAGGTTGCTATATTAACTTTTCCGGTATGCATGTGTATGTGCTGGAGAAGAACCCAGGCTCTTCTATTCTTCTGACTCCCTTAGAATATGCCCCAGCCATCAGCTTCCTTGTATGTGTTTCTAACAGGGTTACCTTAAACCAGCATGGTCCAACTGAAATATAATGCAAGCCACAAATGGGAACTACATGTATAATTTTAAATTTTCTGTAGCCACACGTAAAAAGTAAAAAGAGATATAAAAGATAACTTTAATAATATATTGCATGAACCCAAAATATCCAGAACCCAAAATATTTCAACATGTGATCAATATTTTAAAAATCAAGATATTTCCATTCTTTACATTTTTTTGCACTGTCTGTAACTCCAGTGTATATCTCAACTTAAAATAGCCACATTACAAATACTTAATAGCCATATGTCACTATATTGTATAGGAAAAGAACCCTGTGACATTGTGATAGAATAGGAATGTTTATTTGGGTTCCGTCGTGCTTCCTGAGAAAGGGCTTCTAAATCCCTTGGAATTTCCTAAGTGACAGGAACATCTTCTGTTCTAATGAGGCAACTCTTGGTGGGCTCCTAGATAGCTTCAGGATGGGCGTTGGTTGCCAGGGGAACCAACCATGTGATTAGAGGACTGGAATTTTTAGCTCCATCCCCTGCCCGGTGACCTTCTGAGAAGGAAGAGGAGACAGGGGTTGAGTTGCTCTCCAATGGCCAATGATGTAATCAATCATGCTTATGTAAGGAAGCCTCCATAAAACTCCAGAAGGACAGGGTTCAAAGAGCTTCCTGATTGCTGAACACGTGAAGGCATTTGGAGGGTGATAAGCTAAGAGAGGGTGTGGAAGTTCCACATCCCTTGCCACTCTTCCCTATGCATCTCTTCCATCTGGCTGTTCATCTGTGTCCTTTATGACATCCTTTATAGTGTATGTAAAGCATTTCCTTGAGTTTTGTGAGCCATCCTAGCAAATTAATACAACTCAGTGATGGGCTAATGGCAACCTGGGGCTTGTGACTGGCATCTGAAGTGGAGGGCAGTTTGTGAGACTGAGCCTTCAACCTGTGCAATGTGATGCTATCTCCTAGTAGATAGTATCAGAATTGAGTTAAATTACAGGACACCCAGCAGGTCACAGCTGAAGAGTTGGTTGTTGGTGAGGAGCAACCCGCACACATTTTGGTGACTAGAGGTGAAGTATTGTATTCTGTGGTGACTGTGTGCACAGTAGCAGAAAAAGCTAGTTCTGTTTTCACTAGGAAGTCTTTGACCAGCTGGGCGCGGTGGCTCACACCTGTAATCCCAGCACCTAGAAAGGCCAAGGTGGGTGGATCACAAGGTCAGGAGTTCTAGACCAGCCTGACCAACATAGTGAAACCCTGTCTCTACTAAAAAATACAAAAATTAGCTGGGCTTGGTGATGCACGTCTGTAATCCCAGCTACTCAGGAGGCAGAGGCAGGAGAATCTCTTGAATTTAGGACGTAGAGGTTGCAGTGAGTTGAGATCGCACCACTGCACTCCAGCCTGGGAGACAGAGTAAGACTCTGTCTCAAAAAAAAAGAAA
>NW_016107375.1:823534-841163 GCF_001604975.1 Cebus imitator | reverse complement strand
GGTGATTGGCCCGCCTTGGCCTCCCAAAGTGCTGGGATTGCAGGAGTGGGCCAAAGAATCTGTTGTCAGAGCAGACCAGAAAACAGCGTTGTTCCTTGACAGTAGCAGGTATTCAATAAGGAATGAATTGACTTCAATTTAAGCAAAATAAGTTCCCTCCATAATAGCTCTCTACAACCTTCAACCTGGGATTATTCAAATGCAGGACAAACTGTTCTTAAAATTTTTAAATTAACAAACAATAACTGTATATACTTATGGTCGGGCACGGGTGACTCATGCCTGTAATCCCAGCACTTTGGGAGTCCGAAGTGGGCAGAGGAGGACAGAAGTTCGAGACCAGCTTGGGCAACATGGCAAGAAACTCCATCTCTACTAAAAATACAAAAACTAGCCGGGCATGGTGGCAGGCACCTGTAATCCCAGCTACTCGGGAGGCTGAGTCAGGAGAATCACTGGAACCCACAAGGCCCAGGTTGCAGTGAGTCAAGATCACGCCACTGCACTTCAGCCTGGACAGAGCGAGACTCCATCTCAAAAGAAAAAAAAATGTGTATCCTATATGCAATGGGATACAATGTAATGTTTCAATATATTGTGAAATGATCAAATTAGGCCAACATATCCATCATCTCACATACTTCTTTTTGATGAGAATACTTTAAATCTGCTCTTTTAGCCATTGTGAATATACATTATGAACTATAGTCACCATGCTGTGTGGTATTCCTAAAACTTACTCCTAACTGAAACTTTTTACCCTTTGACTAACATCTCCCCATTCCCTTTCCACCCCCCATAACCCCACAACTTTGAAAGAGAAAGGATTTCACCTCTACTAATGAAGTGCTTATATAGAAATACACTTGTAGTGTTTCGCTTCCTTCATCCAACTTGCTGCCTCTTAAGTTTCTGGCAAGCAGGGATACTTTAGGTCATGCATATTTATAACCTCTTTTCCTGCGGTGGCCGCAACCGCACCTATGGGTTATCACCTGCCACACCCTTCAATGTTCAGAGAGGGGCGGTTGCCCCAGATTTTACATAATTGTCAGAGTTTAGGAGGGAGCAATTCACTCTTCGCTACTTCCACTCCATTCTCTCAATCCTACATTTCCATCACTTTTAATTTTATTCTGCCTTGTCTTTTTTATCTTTTATATCTTATTTTTGAAATTGCCATGACCATGACTTAAGAGTACACAAATTCATTACAGCAAATAATTTTTGGTGATAACATTTTGTGAAATAAGGGTGCGTAAATATCCTGTCACAACCGTGGGGGAGGGGCGGTGCGGGGTAGGGATGTAGGAAAGCACGGTCCCTGCTGCTTTCAAGGACAAGACAATAAAGTGTTCCGGTGCTTCTCTGAGACAGAACATTGAACATCTATTTATGGGGACTGTGACGGTGCAGGTGATTGGTAAATTCCCCGCAGGCCAATAACCGTGCCAGCAGCCATGAGGACTGGCGAAGAATTCTGCAGAAGAGTAAGTCCTACGCACACAAAACAGCTCGGAAACTGAAAGCGTAGCTGAAGTGCGGAAGCCTCGGATTTCCCGAGTCCTCTTCCTCCTTCCTTTGCTGCCTCCTGCCCTCGGTCCTCCCCCTTCCTCTGTGGTTCAGACAGGACGACCCCAACTCCCAGCTTTCCTGGCCTCCGCGGGTTCGGAGACTGGGACCCCCGGGCCGGGAGTGCGGGGGGGCGCGGTCGGCCAGTCCCTGCTTCCTTCAGGGAGCGGCAAAGCTCCTCCTCGTCTGCACTGCACTTTTCATACCCTCAGCATCGCGTCCACGAGGGCGCCCATCCTGCCTCAACACCGTAACCTCCAAGAGCCGGGCTGAGGGACGCACGAAAGGGAGGAATCCCGAAGCCAGCCGCTAAGCCTCCAGGCGGAGCCCGCCCCTCCGGCCTATTCCTGCCTCCCATTGGTCCCCGCCCCGCTCCGTCTCCGCCGTGGGCTGCACCCGCCCAGCCCCGCACCCGGCCGGCTCAGCGCGCCCTACCCTCACCCGGCCGCTCTGCAGGCTGCCTCCGCTTGTGGGGCGGCCCGTGCGAGCCTGAGCTGGCGCCGGCTCCGGAAGGCTCGCAGAAGGGGAGGGCCGGGCGGCGCGGGAGCTGAGCATCGCCAGAGCGGGCTGTAGGGCGCGGCCTCTCCGCCAGCAGCACCACCTGTCGCGGCGCGAGACCTCTGGTAAGGCCCGGAGCGGCGGGGCCCGGGCAGGGGTCCGGGAGGGGAGCTGGCGCCGGCCTTCCCCGGCCAGGCTTCCTGCCTCCGCGCGTGCGGCCCGCGCCGGTCCCGGCCTGGCAGTGGGGGCTGGGGGAGGGAAAGAGGCCCGCGGAGTCCGCGCTAAGGGCGGGGGACCGACTGCGTCGCGGCGACCCCGGTTCCAGCGGCCGCTGCGCGATTTCCCGGTTCCTCCGCCCGCCGGTGCCGGAGGGCGCCCCATCCGCCCGGGAGCGAGGCACTGGGCTTCCCAAACGCCGGCATCTCTTTCTCGCTGCTTCTGCCCCCTGCACAGTAGGACTTTTGTGGCTGGAAACCCCTGTGGTACGTTTCCTGTATTCATCTGGGCCGAGTTGGCGGCAGGAGTTAGGCTGTGTGTGTGGCTCCTCCCTTTGAAAAAAGACTTGCTGCGGGCTGGAGAGATGTAAGATTGGACCGGTTCCATCCATTCAAATGAAATGCCATCTGTGGACGGGGATTGGCAGGTGTTTCTTACACGCTGGCGATAACTGTTTCTGCGTGTGGTATTACCTAAGGTGGGCCTAGGTTTCGACTTTCTTTTTTGGTTCTGGAGATAATTCTAGAAAATATATGTTGCTTGTGGTGAGAAGCGTGATCAAATTACAACCCTCAACGGAAGTACTTCTTTACAAAAACGTTTTATCATCTCCTTTCTGTGGATTTATCTTCCTAATGCTTGTGGCCATCACCTCTAAGCAAAGCGGTTAATAGCATTGCTATTTGTTAGTGTTGCAATTGATAATGATAACAATAGAAGCACATATTAATTGCTAGTGACAGGCAGAGCGCTGGTTTCTACACGGATTATCTCAAAATAACCCTTTAAGGTTGGATACTGTTACTGTCTCCAGTTTACAAACTAGGAATCTAAGGTTTAGGACTGTTAAGTAACTTGCCCAAGACCACAGTTTTAAAGTGACAAAGCCTAGATTCAAACTCAAGTGGTCTAACTTCATAGCTGCATCCTGCACCCCCACTCCCACATGTTGTTAAGCTAATTATGATGTATCCGTAATTTTGATGATCAATTTACAGATATTCTGTCAGTTAGATGAAAGAAACAGTTTTTTTTTTTTTTTTTTTTTTTTTAAAAAAAACGTACCTATAAGCTGGACGCTGTGGATGTGATCTGTAATCCCAGCACTTTGGGAGGCCAACGCAGTGGATCACCTGAGGTCAGCTAATTTTTGTATTTTTAATAGGGACAGGGTTTCACCATGTTGGCCAGGCTGGTCTCGAACTCCTGACCTCAAATGATCTACCCACCTTGACCTTCCAGAGTGCTGGGATTACAGGCGTGAGCGACAGCACCCGGCTCATGATAAAAATAAGACTTTTATCATGCATTAGTAGGAAATGTTGGGCTAGGCTTCTGTAGAAATATTCTCCTGAGAATAATGTATTGCTGCTTAATAGCTATTCCTGAGAAGAACTGCTTATGGGTGACACCCTTAGAGGGTGTTTATGTTTTTGTCTTTTAATATATTTGTGAAAATACAAAATATTCATAAAGAAAAAAACACATTTACTAATTGGAAACTTCTTTTGTAAAATTAAAAACTTCCAGCCATATTTGTATAATTTGTATATTAAGTTAAAAATCCTGATTTATTTTGGTGAATTTCTGACAAACTGGACATATTTTATTTTCTTTAAGATGGAGTTTTTCTCTTGTTGCCCAGGCTGGAGTGCAACGGCGATCTCGGCTCACTGCAACCTCCACCTCCCACGTTCGAGCTATTCTCCTGTTTTGGCCTTCTGGGACTACAGGGCCTGCCACCACGCCTTCCTAATTTTTTGTATTTTTAGTAGAGATGGGGTTTTACCCTGTTTGTCAGGCCGGTCTCGAACTCCTGACCTCAAGTGATTTACCTGCTTTGGCCTCCCAAAGTGTTGGGATTACCAGCATGAGCCACTGTGTCCTCCAAACTAGCCATATTTTAAAACACAAATAACGTTAAAACCTATATTTACTAAGGATTAATGTTAGAGGACAAAATTCACACCAAATAAAAGTTACATTGACTTTATAAGAAGATAACTTTTATTAGAAGTTAACTATTTTATTCAAAAGCTACCATTTTGACTTTATGGCTGCATATTATACCTCCTTTGATCAATATGTACAAATTTCAAAAGTGATGAAAAATATATTGATTCTGTATATACTTGTTGAGGATGACATTTGATGTTGCCTGTATCTTTATGCCATCCAAATGCTCATTCTTGACCTAGCAATTTGATTTAAAAATTTTTGTTTTTTTTTTTTGAGACAGAGTTTAGCTTTTGTTGCCCAGGCTGGAGTGCAATGGTGCTGATCCTGGCTCACAGTAACCTCCACCTCCTGGGTTCAGGCAATTTTCCTGCCTCAGCTTTCTGAGTAGCTAGGATCATAGGCATGTGCCACCACGCCCAGCTAATTTTGTATTTTTAGTAGCGACGACGGCGTTTTTCCATGTTGGTCACGCTGGTCTCGAACTCCCAACCTCGAATCTGCCCACCTTGGCTTCCCAAAGTGCTAGGCTACAGGCGTGAGCCACCGGGCCTGGCGGATGTGTAATATTTTAAATAAATGTTAATCATCATTATCCTTATAGCCTCTTATGTTAATTTCATCATTAAAAGATGTTGATGCAGAAACTAGCAGGCATTTAGAAGGCACCTTATGACCATCTTAGTTTATAACTACTAATAGTAATGCTTATGATGATAGCTAGCATTTCTAGAGCACCTGGAGGGCACTGTGATAAGCATCTTAAAATGGATTATCTAATTTAAATCTTAAGCCTATTAAATAGGTTTTGTGGTTTAACATTCCCATTTGACTGATGAGAAAACTGCAAATCAGGAAGGTTATGACTTACTCAGCATCACAGAGCTAGCAAATGGCAAAGCCAGGATTTATTTTGTTTTGTTTTCATTTTTGTTTTTGTGACAGGGTCTCAGTCTTACCTAGGTTGGAGTGCAGTGGTACTATCATGGCTCACTGCAACCTCAACCTCCCATGCTCAAGCCATTCTTCTGCCTTAGTCTCCGAAGTAGCTGGGACTGCAAGCAGGTACCACTACCCCAGGCTAATTTTTAAACTTTTTGTTGAGTTGTGGTTTTGCCATGTTGCCCAGGCTGATCGGGAACTCTTGAGCTCAAGCAACCTGCCCTCCTTGGCCTCCCAAAGTGCTGGGGATTACAGGTCTCAGCCACAGGATTTAAATCCAGGAAGTTTGACTCCAGAACTCACCCTTTGACCATTCTGTTGTACTATTTGATATTGGTTTTATTAAGCAAACTTTCAAGTCAATTAGTCAAGCTTTTTATGGTGATGCTAGTATAAAACTCTAAAGGCTTGATACTATTAATAATATGTATATGTCAACATTACTACACAGGATTCTGCAAGTTTCCCCTTCACCACTTCATTGGTGAGAAAAACGAGACATCTAAGTCAATGGTTTCCAGACTTTTGGACTTCAAGGGCAAGTAAAACACTGTGTGTGTTGGGGGCAATTGGGACCAGACATAAGATCTCCAATTTTTAATTCTGTCAAGGTTAAGAACTGTCTTAAAAAACTATTGCCATCTGGTTGGATGCGGTGGTTCATGCCTGTAACCCCAGCACTTTGGGAGGCAGAGGTGGGTGGATCACTTGAGGTCAGGAGTTCAAGACCAGCCTGGCCAATGTGGTGAAACCTTGTCTCTACTAAAAATACAAAAAGATAGCCAGGCATGGTGGCGGGCACCTGTAGTCTCAGCTACTCAGGAGGCTGAGGCAGGAGAATTGCTTGAACCCGGGAGGTGGAAGTTGCAGTTAGCCTAGATTGCATCATTATACTCCAACTTTTTAACATAGTTCTTCAAAAATTAGAATCCCCACCTTCTTTTAGTTCCTGTTTTTACTTCACTCACCGTTATAGTTCTCCTTCTATCATCTGTCACAGAGGCTGGAGCTATGATTATACAACTGCACTCCAGCCTGAGATACTGTCTCTAAAAAAAAAAATAAAACTTTTTTAAATGGCAATTTTTAAAATTAAAATTTTTGTTTTTTGCCACTTAGCAGAGTGGCAACCATCCCAGTTTTGTTAATAGTACTTTTGTCACCATGTTGGGGATTCTGGGGAGAAAGCTACTGGAGGGGTGTGTGTCTGTGTGTCTGTATGTGTATATATACATACATCTATATGTATATATATGTATCTGTATGTATATATACGTATACATATAGATGTATGTATACATACATACAGAGACAGAGTTTTGCTCTTTTTGCCCAGGCTGGAGTGCAATGGCGCGATCTCAGCTCACCACAACCTCCACCTCCTGGGTTTAAGTGATTCTCCTGCCTCAGCCTTCCCAGTAGCTGGGATTATAGGCATGTGCCACCACACCCAGCTAATTTTGTATTTTTAGTAGAGATGGTGTTTCTCAGTGTTGGTCAGGCTGGTCTTGAACTCCCGGCCTCAGGTGATCAACCCACCTCAGCCTCCCAAAGTGCTGGGATTACAGGCCGGAGCCACCTTGCCTGGCCGGAATATATATTATTAACACTGTGCTGCTATAATTAAGATTATTAATAATATACTGATTAATAATTTTTGAAAGTGTAGAAATTTGATGTTCATAGAATTTGTACTTGTAGAGCCAACTGCTGGTACTTTCTGCAGTACATTAATAAACGGAAATAAAGTGACAAGGACCTTTTATGCATCATAATCCTGGAAAGATGTGTCAAAGTTAAATTTGAGTAACCTGAAATTTTAAAATAGCCTGAAAAATCTTGCTATTTAAAGAAATCCAATGAGGAATTATCTTATAAAGTAAATTATCTCTCTTAAAAATAAAATCAATGAAGTTTGCTCAAAGCAGGCTCTACCACTGTTTGTTATTCTAGATTGTACATATTTAACAGATATTCTTTATTAGATGCAGATAATGAAAATAATTCATAAGTACACAGTGCTGGTTACATACATGTATATCTACTATACACCCACACAAAAAAAAAAAAAAAAAAAAAACTTGGGAAGCCTATACAGATATATGTCTATTTTTTAATTTTAAATTGAGAAAGGATAAGTTAGATTTTTTTTTTTTTCCCTGAGGTGAGTCTTGCTCTGTTGTCCAGGCTGGAGTGCAGTGAGACAATCTTAGCTCACTGTAACCTCCACCTCCCAGGTTCAAGCGATTCTTATTCCTCAGCCTTCTGAGTAGCTGAGATTACAGGCATGCACCGCCCTACCCAGCTAATTTTTTTATTTTTAGTACAAATGGGGTTTCACCATGTTGGCCAGGCTGGTGTGGAACTCCTGACCTCAAGTGATCCACTTGCCTCGGCCTCCCAAAGTGGTGGGATTACAGTTGAGAGCCACTGCACCTGACCAAGATCTTTTTCTTGGTTTTGTTCATGCATATAGTTCTTTTAAAAAGCACAAAAGAGAGCTTTGTTTAGGACTTTATAACTTACTGGTAATAGAACATTAAAAGAATATTACGTGGCAGTGATTTAATAGATTCTGTTGAAGGCTTTAGCTGTTTAAAGAAAACCAAATCTGGCTGGATGCAGCAGCTCATGCCTATAATCCGAGCACTTTGGGAGGCCAAGGCTGACGGATCACTTCAGGCCAGGAGTTCGAGACCAGCCTGGACAACATAGAGAGACCCCGTCTCTACCAAAAATACGAAAAATTAGCCGGGTGTGGTGGTGTGTGCCTATAGTCCCAGCTACTCAGGAAGCTGAGGCCGGAGAATTGCTTGAATCCAGAAGAGGCTCCAGCCTGAATGATAGTGAGACTCTCAATAAAAAAGGAAACAAAATAAAACCAAATCTGATGGTGTAAGTTTCATCGCAGCTAAAATGACACACATTCCTGTAGAGTTAAGTAGGAATATGAGAGCAGTACTAACCATAGGACTCATTCCTCCCTGGCATGTGGTAGGTACTCAATAGTTGACTAAATAATTGTAACATAGGTTTAAACTGAATAAGCTTCCAGTTTAAGATGATTGGTTAGTCACATATTGGAATCTCCCTTTCCTTCTCTAAAAACATAGAGATGGTAAGTAAAATTGAAAGAACACAGAGCCAAGTTTGAAAGCGAGAGAAATCTCCACATGCAGGAATGAAGAAAAAACCTATAGCATTGAGCTGAATTGAAAACAAATATTCCATGGATAGATGGGGAACAAATACAGTATATAAATACTTCTTAGGGTGTCCAGGATGTATTGCTTGCCAGGAGATGGAAACTGGGTTCCTAAGCCCTGTTCAACATTCAGAACCAAAATTAGACATATTTTGGGAAGCTGAGAACTGGGGAGACACTTTTCTCTCCATAAATGAAGACTGGGAGATCTGTATCCTCACTGGGGTTGAGAGGAGAGTTAAACCATCCATCCCACACCGTAAATAGAATCCTAAGCCTTCAACTTGTTTGAATTTGGCTTTGGAATTCTACCTAAGGTATGTAACCATCTAACATATAAACTAATGCAGAAACTGGTTTTAGCCTATAAATCCTCTAGATCTCATATAGAGGCAAACTTAGTTCTGTCTCCAAAGGTTGATTTCTACAACACACAACATGTATGGGACCACCATCAAAGATTGCTCTTATTTTTTAAAAAGTGAGCTTATAGACAAAAATTATGCTATGAAAGAGACTAAAAATTTATATTCAAGCACTAAAGACATTAGAAAAGGTTTTTAAAATAAATATTTAATGGAGCCAGAATTTGAAGTTATGAATCATGAACTGATGACTGTAAAACAGAACCAAGTAGAAATGTAGACATAAAATAATTGAAGTGAAAAAATTGAATATCAGAAGTAGATAACTAAAAACCTGTATAAGAAGTTAGTTGGTGGATAAATTGCTTTATTAAGAAATGAGGCAGGATGTAGTAGCTCATGCCTGTAATCACAACAGTTTGGGAGGTTGAGTCTGGAAGATCATTTGAGCCCAGGAGTTGGAGACAAGCCTGGGCAACATGGTGAAACTCTTTCTCTACAAAACTACAAAAATTAGTTGGGTGTGTGCCTGTCATCTCAGCTACTTGGGAGGCTGAGGTGGGAGGATTGCTTGAGCCAGTGAGGTCGAGGCTGCAGTGAACTGTGATCATGCCACTGCACTCTAGCCTGGGCAATGGAACAAGACCCTGTCTCAAAGAAATGAAATGAAATTTTGTCTTGAAAAATAGGATTTACAAAGGAATGGGAGGGAATACATTAATGTAACAGGAACAACATACTCAAAGGCTCAGAGACTGAAAAGTTTGGAACAGGAAGGAGAAAACAAATAAGAACCCTCCCTGCACTATCAGTAATAAGCTGAGTGATATTGGATATGTCTATTTCTAACTCTGAGCTTTAGGGTTTTTATTTTTCATTTAAATTGAGATATTTAAACTAGGTGATGTCTAAGACTCGTGATAACTATAATTGTGATTCAAGGAAAATCTAAGTATGTAAATACACTAATTAGACTAAAGCACTATTTAGTTTAAGGTTTATATACTTGGTAATATATATACTCTAATGCTTTAGGAAGGAAGCTCTATAAAGGGTATCAGGGTCATGATGATGTGTTAAATAGTATGATATTGTACTAAATATATTGATTTTCCTGATTCTGTCACAGAGCTTCTGAAACACTTGGATTTCCTGATGATAGGAGTGTCTTAAAAAAAATTTTTTTAAACTGATGTATAATAGATGTACATAGTTTCAGGGTACATGTGATAATTTAATAGTCATATCATTTCTAAAGGTCAAGTCAGTATATTTTGGATAGCCATCACTTTAAATATCTGTACTTATGCTAGAAACATTCCAGTTCTTCTTTTTTAGCTATTTTAAAATGTACTATAGATTATTATAAACTATAGTCACCTTACTGATCTATCTAACATTAGGTTTTATTTCTTCTATCAAGCTGCATATTTGTATCCATTAATCCCCTCCCCCTCATGATAGGAGTGTTTTTTGTCATAATGATCCCCTTTTGATCACACCTGAGTGTATGCTAGTCACCTGAGGTGACTTAGGTTACGGCCCCTAGGCAGCCTCAGGATAGATAGAGCTGGTCACTAGAAAGTCCAAGGGAGTGTAGAGGGTTAGAACTTTAGCCATATCCATGAGCTTTGGGGAATGGGGTGCTGGACGTTAAGGTCTATAAAACTCTTGAACAGCAAGATTTGATGAGCTTTTGGGTTGCTGAATGCATGGTGCTGGGAGAGTGGCCTGTCCAGAGAGGGCATGGAAGCCCTGCACCCACTTGTTCCCAATACCTTGCCCTCTACATCTCTCTATCTGGCTCTTTATCTGTATCCTTTATAATTAAGGGGGATCTTTTTGAAGATATATTAGAATTAAGCAATTTACTGTGGACCATAAGTCTTAAAATGGCCATGGTTAAAGACTTGATAAGAGTTAATAATAATAATGATACAATTGACAAGGAAATTTGGTTATTTCTGTGACATACAACAGTTTAACATTAGAATTATGATTGACAACATATACCAACACATATCAGATTTCAAGGAATTTCATGCAGTTTTGGAACACATATTAACGTGTTCATGTTAATGGGACTCTGGGAAATGATTAAACATTATTTCTCATTTGGCAATGCTTCCCATAATTTAACATGCCCAATAAGCCTAGTATGTTTTGCTTGGACTTCCACGGGTGCTTCTGGAATGTCCAAGAGTTAGTTTAAGGTCAAAAAGACATAACTTAAATTTGAAATTTGATTTGGGGAAGCCTGTTAATTATGTCAAAGGTTTAAAACGTTTGATCAAAAATAATATCAAAGGTCACTGTGATGAAATGAAATAAGATTCATTTAGTCACAGTGATAATTAAAAGATTTCAGAAATCAAGAGTCCTCACTCTTTGATAGAAAAGCAACCCCGTTTTCCCAAAAAAATTCCAAAGACATAATAAAGACATCATGATGCAAACAGAATATTTATTTCTTCTCCTGTTTTACAACTTACTCAAAAGGTAAACTACAGTCTTGTTATTTTTTATTAATACTACACAAAAATCTAGTTCAGAGGAGAAAACCAAATTCAGTATAGTATTATTTTCTTTTTTTGTACTCTTTGTAGAGACAAGGTCGCATTATGTTGCTCAGGCTGGTCTCGAACTCCTGAGCTCAAGCGATCCACCTGTCTCGGCCCCCCAAAATGCTGGGATTCCAGGCATGCACCACTGTGCGCGGCCTCAATGT
Source organism: Cebus imitator (assembly GCF_001604975.1). NCBI lineage: Eukaryota > Metazoa > Chordata > Mammalia > Primates > Cebidae > Cebus > Cebus imitator. The sequence goes on along the minus strand of NW_016107375.1, from coordinate 829,681 downwards.
TATTATTAAAGTGAATTTTAATAAAACCTTATAAACAAATTCATTCTCAGTCAGCTTCAACCACACAAGATAAGATTTCCATAAATTTTTCACAACCACTTGCAAAATTATTTAAGGTTTTTTTCTTCCCTAATTTGTTTTATCCATTTAGTTTTATCTATTTCATTTTTTCCCTTGATTATGAAACCTTTAAATAACCTCTAAACTAGACAGAATTACTTTTTTAAACAAATAACACATCTTTTGTCTTTCTTAAAACCTTCCTCACCAAAAAGCATCCTGCCTTTCTTGTATAAGAATTGTTTTTCTTTACATCTAGTTGTTTTAATTATACATGTGTTACAATTTTGACTCTTATTAATTTCCAGTATAAAACTTAGTAGGAAGCAATTTTAAGTGTTATGTACCACGTACAGAGCCCTAGACAGAGCTAGTAAGACTAGGTCTGGGGGACCCAACCACTTCCAGCGTGGCCAGGAGGCACTTGGGCTTGGCTTTGCCTGCAGCTGGTGGCCCAGGTACTGAAGATAAACATATGTACCTGGGCCTCACCATGGTCACTTGTGTAGACTACAAAATTTAAAGGCTCAAAATCAAAAACATAAGCTCAGACAAATCAAATAAATATTAAAAATATCTCAGGAGCAATAGTTTGGTGACCTTAAAACATGAAGAAACAGTATAAATTTGACCAGTAGACTCAAGGCAAAAATGTCTGAATTATATTTAATACTGACAATTTGGAAGATATTCATATTTTATTTTACCAACAGTCTTTAAACTAGCTTTATTTCAAAGAGAGAGAATTTAAGCTTTCGAGGAAGGTTAATCTGAATTACCAGACTACAAGGTGGAATGAACTTCTTTATAAATCCCACAGGGGATCCAGAGCCACTGCACCCAGCCTGTACTCATAATTCTTTATAGTTTCTTTACTTGAAAAAAAAATGTTAATATCTTTAATCTGTTTGGAATTTATGTTTTGCCAACTATAATGGCAAATCCTTCTACCTCTTTTTCAAAAATTTCTTGGATTTTCTGACATTTGCTCTTTCAACTATATGATTAAGCTGAGTCTAAAGCTCCATAAATTTCAAGGGTGCAGTGAGCTATGATTGTGCCACTGCACTCCAGCCTGGGCTCAGAATGAGACCTTGTCTCTAAAAGAAAAAAAAAAAAAAAAGGCTCTGTAAATATTCTTAGAATTTTTATTGGAATTGCCTTAGGATTATAGATTGTGGATTATTTGAGGGGAACTGATATTTTTACTGTTGACTATTCCCATCCAGAAATGGATATTTCTGTCCATATATTTAGCACTCCTTTATGTCTATTAGTTCTCTGTTGGTATATTCCTAGGTATTTTATAATTTGTATTAGTATTGTAAGTAGAATTTTTCATCCTATTATATATCTTAATTTATTATTGCTGATATACTCAGCTACTTTGCCGAAGTCGTCTTATTTGTTCTAGTGTTTTTTTCAGTTGATTGTCTCAGATTTTCTAGATGATGGTTATATCATCTGCAGCTTTAGACCTGTGCTATAAATGGACCAAAAATAATGCTGCTTTTTTATTCTAAGAAAAACAATTCAGTGGAGTAATGAAGTGAAAAGTATAGTAAAAATTACCCTTTAAATTTGCTTGAATACTTGAACTCAATACTTCTTATAAAATAATAAGCCAATTAATTTATTCGCTAAGCACCTAAGCCAATAGGCCTTTTTCATGGAAAGTCCCAGAGGTAACTTTCCAGGTTCAAAGTACCATAGACGTGAGTGGCGTTTTTTTAAATGGCACAGATGTAGTCCTGCATGATCCCCAAAGGAATTCACACCCGTAAATAGGCTAAGATAGCAGAAGACTCTTGTTGCCATAGACAAGTGAAGGATTAAAGCTCACGCCTGTAATCCCAGCACTTTGTGAGGGCAAAGGGTGCAGATCACAAGGTCAGGAGATTGAGATCATCCTGGCCAACATGGTGAAACCCTGTCTGTACTAAAAATAACAAAAATTAGCTGGGCATGGTGATGTGCATCTGAAGTCCCAGCCACTCGGGAGGCTGAGGTAGGAGAATCACTTGAACCCAGGAGGTGGAGGTTGCAATGAGCCAAGATCGTGCCACTGTGCTCCAGCCTGGTGACAGAGCGAGACTCTATCTCAATAATAAGCATGAATATACAGAATAATAGTAATAAAGACTATATACAGAATAATAGTAATAAAGACTATATATATGGACTATTTATAGCATTTTGAACTTAAAGCATCAAGATGGTAGCATAAATTAATTTCTGGAAGGATAACCTGAACACTTATTTTTCATCATGGTTATTTTTGCTATTCTCTCTCATGACTGTGATAATAGAAATGCAGCAATGAAAAAGGATGAGGATAATGATGTAGCACCTGCTTAATGAATAATAAGACCATTCAGATGAGTAAAATACATAATTTCAATAAATTGTGTTACCTTTCCCCTGAAAACACTATCAGGAAGTTGTTAGAGTTTGATGCCTCCCCAGTAGTCAGCCTTGGTGACTGAGGGAGTAATCAGCTCAGAAGGTTTGTGTAGGCCCTGGTACTGGTTATTTTTCTGTCTTAATGTCTTGAACAGCTCAAAATATTTCTTAAAAGGGTCTCAAATCTCCTATGTGTGATTTTGTGGTTTTATTCTACTGACAGAACATATTCAGAAATTAAGTCATTTTTTGAACAATACGTTGAAGACTTTCTCCTGGTGGCTTTTCCTGTTATTCTTTCTGCTCTTCCCATTTTCTACATTCTTTGTCAGTGTTTATTTTTATTTTTATTTTTTGAGACGGAGTCTCACTCTGTCACGCAGGCTGTAGTGCTGTGATGCAACCTTGGCTTACTGCAACCTCCGCCTCCCAGGTTCAAGCGATTCTTCTGCCTCTGCCTCCCCAGTAGCTGAGATTACAGTCATGTGCCACCACGTCCGGCTATTTTTTGTATTTCTAGTAGAGATGGGGTTTTACCGTGTTAGCCAGGATGGTTTTGATCTCCTAACCTCATGATCTGCCCGCCTCGGCCTCCCAAAGTGCTGGGATTAGAGGCGTGAGCCACCGCGCCCAGCCTGTCAGTGTTTTCTTAAGGCCCACAATTAATTCTTAAATTTCTTCCTTGCAGCTGTGAACAAAATCATCCCTACTATCTTGGCCTGGCTGCCTATACCGTGTTTTTTTTTTCACTTTTTTGACAGAGAACAGGAAACCTTTTAAATCTTTCACACATGCTTTTCATTATGTCCTCCATGCTTTAATTATTTACAGTTTAATTGCATCCATGACTATTTAATATGGGCGAAACATTCTTGGCAATGTTGAAGAACCTCCAAACCTGATTGTGTCATGTTTAACATCAGGTTTACCATCCATACATGGATGTGTTGATGAAACTCTAAGCCTCCTGTAAGTGGACTTGAAATAGCAAATCACACTTCATTTCAGTGGTTGGTGGATGAAAGTGGTATAGGAGGCAGAAAACAACTTCAGCATAGTTACTTGCAAACTGGAATGTTTCAGTGTCCAGGAATAAGTGATCAGCAACACGTTTAAAACATTTCTTTTTGGCTGGGTGCATTGGCTCACACCTGTAATCCCAGCACTTTGGGAGGCTGAGGTGGGCATGAGGCTGAGGTCACGAGTTGAAGACCAGCCTGTAACCAGGCCAACATGGTGAAAATACAGAAAAAAACTTAGCCAGGCATGATGGCAGGTGCCTGTAATCCAAGCTACTTGGGAGGTTGAGGCAGAAGAATCTCTTGAATTTGGGAAGATGGTGGAGGTTGCAGTGAGCCAAAATCGTGCCACTGCACTCTAGCCTGGGCAACAGCACGAGACTCTCAAAAAAAAAAAAAAAAAAAAAATCCCTTTTTTGGTCGGGCACAGTGGCCCAAGGAGGGCAGATCATGAGTTCAAGACCAGCCTGGCCAATATGGTGAAACCCCGTCTCTACTAAAAATACAAAAAATAGCCGGGCGTGTTGGCAGCTGGGCCTGTACATCCCAGCTTCTCGGGAGGCCGAGGCAGGAGAATCGCTTGAACCCAGGAGGTAGAGGTTGCAGTGAGCCGAGATAGTGCCATTGCGCTCCAGGCTGGCAACAAAGTGAGACTCCATCTCAAAAAAATAAAAAATCCCTTTTATGAAGTTCTTACTGACCTCTTGATTGAATATCTGTAAAAGTAATCCAGAAATTACACTGCCACTGAACAACCCTTCCCCCACCGTGTGTGTGTGTGTGTGTGTGTGTGTGTGTGTGTGTGTGTCTATACACAACACAGGCATGATAGCTTCTTTACAAGAAAACTTGTAAAGGACCAAAAGGAGGAGTGGGGAATAACTGCTTAATGGGTATGGTGTTTCCTTCTAGGGTGATAAAGATATTTTGGAACTAGATAGAGGTGGTGGTTGTACAACTAAAAGAATTTTCTAAATGCATCTGAATTGTTCAGTTTAAAATGGTTAATTTTATGTTATGTGAGTTTCAAATTAAAAAAAAAATCCTTATGTAAATGGTTTTGCTGCCCCCTCATACACAGATCATGGATTTCTCCACAAATAGAAACTCGATTTGAAAAAATCTTATCAGCATAATCATTGCAATGATTTGTAATGTTTAAAGAAATAAATAGATATTTCAGATTCTGATTTTTGGTGAGATAATTGGTAAGCAGAAGAATCTATTATCACTAAATATTTTAGATTTAATATATAGTTTTTCCTTTAAAAATTCTGATGTTTATGATGGATGCAAACGGACAATTACTTTATATGTTTTCTAGTCAACTATATGATTTGTTTATATTAAATAACTGGTTTTCTAAGACAAAAATTCTAATACATTAAATTTAAACATCAAACATCATGCATTAAAATTCTAGGTCTAGATTAAGAATCAGGATAGTTTTTCTTCCTTTGACTGTGTGTGTGTCTCTACCTTCCTATTATGTACTTTTGCACCTTTAAGCTTAACTCTCACTTATTAAAATGAAACTCACTTTGCCATTTACTGTGTTACCTTGTTTCTTAACCTCTTAATTTGTTTCTCTCACAAGTGGGAGATGCATACCTCGCCACACTTGTGTGGCTAGAACGAGGTTCAATGTTTTTGCAGTGTCCGATACCTAGTAGGTGGTACATAAAGAGTAGCAGTGATTATTTCCCAAGAACTTAAGTGTTATCAGAAAATGTTAAGTTTTCACCTTCACCTTACTGTTACCTTTTTAAAGCTGTTGGAGCCTGTGGAAACATAAACCTGTTTTGAAAACTGATACCTGATGGACATGCAGGCCTTTAATATGATTCTTATCAGTGGTTTATTTGCTTTGTTTTTCTCAGGTGAAAGAAAAGATGTTGTCCCGGTTAAAAGCAGTTTCCACCACTTGTACTGTGGCATGTCGACATTTGCACATAAAAGAAAAAGGCAAGCCACTTATGCTGAATCCAAGAACAAACAAGGTTAGTAACATTAATACCAGTGTACGTTTTCTCTCTTCCTGGTAAAGGTTTGATATAGTTTAGAGTGATAAGATGTGAAATATTTTTGTAGCTTTATGCTAATGCTGTTCAGAGATACTTGTTTACATGAACTTTTCACACTTTTCCACATGGCAAAATCATGGTTGCTTTATCGTTCCTCAATTTCATCCTCATAACTTTTACCACCAGAAAAGGATTGACTTTGCTTCCTAGTTCTAGCTTTAAAAAATAAAAAATCCCAGAATAGTGTTTTGGTCAGGACTTGGGGCCACCTGTGAGATACTTACATTTCCCCAGCTCACATCAGATACTCACCCTGAGCCAATCAGGCTCTTGGAAGGTGGGGTCAAAATTGTGACATGAACCTTTATGTGAAGTGTACATCACCCCACCTCCACCTATCTTTTTGGACACAAACCATTGCACACAAAAAATTTCATCCATTAATTAGAACAGTTAGATGACTGCTTCGAAGGAGAGAGACCCCTGACTCTTTATTATACTCTTGGGACAAAAGTGATACACAATATTGAGATCCAGTCATTACTTCATCCTTTATCTGTGTTTGGTTCAGTGGACAAGTGCCTGTCTGTTTTTTAGTGGCAATATTAAATAGTAAGTAAACAATTCTGGGAAGAGTTTTT
>NW_016107375.1:818276-823513 GCF_001604975.1 Cebus imitator | reverse complement strand
GAGTGCAGTGGCACAATCTCGGTTCACTGTGACCTCCACCTCCCAGGTTCTAGTGATTCTCCTGCCTCAGCCTCCCGAGTAGCTGGGATTACAGGTGCACACCACCACACTCAGCTAACTTTTTTTATTTTTTTATTTTTAGTAGAGACGGGGTTTCACCATGTTGGCCAGGATGGTCTCGATCTCTTGACCTTGTGATGTGCCCACCTTAGCCTTCCAAAGTGCTAGGATTACAGTTGTCTTTACCAAAAATACAAAAAATTAGCCAAGCATTGTGGTATATGCCTGTAGTTTCAGCTACTCTGGAGGATCACTTGAGCCCAGGAAATAGAGCTTGCAGTGAGAGCGTGCCACTGCACTGTAGCATGGGTGACAGAGTGAGACCCTGTCTTAAAAAAAAATTGTTTTCTGTGAAACTGGTTACTGGTGCCAAAGAGGCTGGGGACCACTGCTCCAGGAAGTTTTCACTGACCCTTTTTCCTACTTCCTCACCACACTTGCTGAGTTACTGCACTGGCTGAGTTACTGTCCTGTCTGTTCTTCGAGCATTCTTGTGCTCACCTCTGTCATTATCATTTATCGTACTCAGTTGGAATTATCTCATTCCTCCCTTGAGGACAAGGACCATATCTTAGTCTGTATCCTCAGTATCTTACCCCAGAGTACTTAGCACACACAGAGCCCCAGTACATGCTGCATAAATGAATGAATGCATGAACAAATGGGCACATAGGAAAACAAAATCTGACATGATTGGTGCTGCAGGATTTCACAGATCATTAAACATGGGTTTTGTTTCCAGAAAAGAAGTTTGGATTAGGTAGGAGTTTTGTTATCTACTCTTATAAAACAAGTTAGGAAACAGCTGTATTCACACTTCTTTTCCCAGTGTACTGATTTATGTGTTTCTTTTTCATTTTTGTGTGTTTTTCCTAAGCTCATTTCATTTACAAAGTCTTAAAAATTAAGTTATGCAGTTTAAAAAAAAAAAAAAGAATAAGAAGAAGGGAAAAAAAGTAAGAATAATTTTAAATTACATTACAAAGTTTTCAGTTGAGTGATATAGTTTGGCTCTGAGTCCCCACCCAAATCTCATGTTGAATTTTAATAATTCCCACATGTCAAGGGTAGGACCAGGTGGAGATAATTAAATCATGGGAGCGGTTTCTCCCCTGCTTTTCTCATGATAGTGAGTTCTCACAAGATCTGATGGTTTTATGCGAGACTTCCCCCTTCCCTCGTCACGCATTCTCTCTTCTGCCGCACTGGGAAGAGGGGCCTTTCACTATGATTGTAAACTTCCTGAGGCCTCCCCAGCCATGTGGAACTGTAAGTCAGTTAAACCTCTTTTCTTATAAATTACCCAGTCTTGGTATTTCTTCATAGCAGCATGAGAAAGGACTAATTCCATGAGTATATTTATTTTATTTCAAGTGTATGTATTAAGACCTAATTCCTAAACCAAAACAACATAAGCCATACAACATGTGATGTGAATAGTTGTGAATTTGTGATGAACAGAGCTTTCCACTTAGTTATACTTTTCCCTTTTTAGTGCAAGTTCATCTCAGTTAACACATTTTCAGAAATCTAAACAAGAATTTGAATGCTAGTGAGGCACTGGCTACATAGTGCCTATCTGCATTGAGGTTAAGGGAATGCATTTTCTCTCTTTCATATAAATGGATTCTGTCTCCTGAATCATTTGCCTTCTGTCTTCCATTTCTCATCATAAACCCAAATCAGTATTAAAGAGTCAGAAAAGTTGTTTTAGTCTCAGATTATTTCTATTACTTTCAAGATATGTCTTGTATTAGATTTGTACAAGGCTTAAAGATATAGATAACATGTGCTTTAAAGTATGAAATGAGTACCAGTAAATAAATATTTGGTTGAATCATAGAGATGAGAAAATACATAATAAATGAATTGGCTATTCCCTTTTAGTGTGAATTTAAAGCTTTTAGAGGTAGATATGATACTTTCTTTTACACTTTAATAATGCTTCCACAGGGTAGAGTTCTCAAACAGGAAATTTGGGGAGGATTCAGGTGAGGTTTATTATGATAACAACTGTAAAAGTGTACAATTGTTTGATTAAAAGATGAGCCAAGGAAGTCTGGAATGCAGTGGTGCGACCTTGGCTCATTGCAACCTTTGCCTCCGGGGTCTAAGCGATTCTCCTGCCTCAGCCTCCTGAGTACCTGGGACTACAGGCACGTGCCACCATACCCAGCTAATTTTCGTATTTTTAGTAGAGATGGGGTTTTACCATATTGGCCAGGATAGTATCAATCTCTTGACCTTGTGATCCGCCCGCCTCAGCCTCCCATGCTGGCATTACAGGCATGACCCACTGCGCCCAGCAGTTCATGTTTCTTTATTCTTTTTTTCTTTCTGTCTTGGACTGGATAATCTTTAGTGACCTATTTTTAAGTTTGGTGATTCTTTCTTCCAGTTGCTCAAATCTGCTGTTTAAATAAAAAATGAAATTTTTAAAATTTCATTTATTATGCTGTTGATCAAAAGATTTTTAAAATTTCATTTATTGTGCTGTTGATGAAAAGATTCAGACTCTGTAAAATATTTGAAGAGATTTATTCTGAGCTAAATATGAGTGACTATGGCCTGTGTGAGAATATGTGCCCAGGGTTGTGGGGGCACAGCTTGGTTTTGTACGTTTTAGGGAGACTTGACACATCAAGTATGTTTAAGATATATATTGGTTCAGTCCAAAAAGGCGAGACAACTTGAAGCAGGGGCTTCCAGGTTATAGATAGATTTAAAATTTTTCTTATTGGCAGTTGGTTGAAAGAGTTATCATCAGTAGAAATAAATGTCTGCGTTATGATAGGAGGTATTGGAAACCAAAGTTTCTTCATGCAGTTGAAGCCTCCAGGTAGCAGGCTTCAGAGAGAATAGATTGTAAATGTTTCTTATCAGACTTAAGGTCTGTTGATGTTAATGCTGGAAGAGTACAGTGAGGCATGTCCGACCCCCAATTCCCGTCATAACCAAACCAGTCCTTTCAGGTTAAATGTTAGAGTGCCCTGGCCGAGGAGGAAGTCCATTCAGGTGGGTGAGGGACCTTAGAATTTTATTTTTGGTTTACAGTACTTTCACCCCCAGAATTTCTATTTAGTTTCTTTGTTGATAGTCTCAATATGGTGAGACATTATTCTCATACTTTCCTTTAGTTCTTTAGACATGGTGTCTTTTAGTTCTTTGAAAAAGATGTGAATTTAAAGTCTTTATCTAATGAAGTACAATGTTTAGGCTTTCTGAAGGACAGTTTCTTGTTGAAAATTAGACATTTTAAATAATGTGGCAGATCTGGAAATCAAATGCTCCTCCCAGGGCTTGTTGTATTTCTGCTATATTTGCTTATTTAGTAATATTTCTTTTCTTTTTTTTTTTTTTTTTGAGATGGAGTCTCACTCTTTTGCCCAGGCTAGAGTACAATGGCACAATCTTGGCTCACTGCAACCTCTACCTCCCAGGTTCAAGTGATTCTCTTTCCTCAGCCCCCTGAGTAGCTGGGACCACAGGCATGCGCCACTGCACCCAGCTAATTTTTGTATTTTTAGTAGAGATGGGGTTTCACCATGTTGGCCAGGCTGATCTCAAACTCCTGACCTCAGGTAATCTGCCCACCTTCGCCTCCCAAAGTGCTGGGATTACAGGCATGAGTCACCGTGCCCAGCATCCAAACTAATTCTTAAAGTCTGTGTTCTTGTACATGTCCACTAAAGTCTCTGATTGTTTAGTAGTCAGCTGATGATTAGACAAAGACTTAAAAGCTTGGCACTAGTAAATTTCCCATTCTTTGCCAAGGAGCTCTGTGTGCATGTTGTGGCATACCTCCAGCACTGAGCCAGGCAGTTTACAACTACCCAGAAGCCTTCACTTGCTGCTTGCTCAGAGCCTCAAGGTTAGCCAGATGTGTGAGCGTAGGGTCTTTTCAGATCTTTCCTGAATGTGTCAACAGCTCATGTATGTGACCTTCTAGAGTCCCAGTAATACCTTACAGCTTTTCAAAGGTCCAACCCTATGGACATCTCTTTCTTTAGCTTTTCCTTTTCAGCTTTTTGGTTCCCCTATTGTTTTCCTCAATTGTTACCCACTGCCTTGGCCAGCAGCTATGCTAAATAATTGCCTCTGATTGTTTCCAACAAGCACTTCTGAGGAAATGGCTTTTCATACTGGGTGAGCTCCAAGTTAGGTCAAATGAAGACAGCCTTGCTAGTGGGGTCTTCCAGGGAAACACCAGACAAGCCAAATAATGACATTTTTCTGGAATGGGGCTTAAAAGAACCCCCAGCCCTCTCTACTTCCTCCCGTGGCTTCCAGGCTGATGATTTTCACAGTAACTGTGAGGTGTTAGTTTTCAGTTTAAAAATGTCATGAAGCTTGCTGTGTTCTGAAATCCAGCCATTTTTCCTGAATAACTGCTCCCTGATTGCTACATGACTTTGGTTAATTTCCAGAATGTTGAAGTTGCTTCTGATCATTTATCCAGTGTTTCTTGTTGCGTTTATGGAGGAAAAGATTTTTCGAAGGCCTTACCCCAGCATTTTCACTGATATTGCTTTGATATGAAGAATTTAACCCATAGCCAAATACCAGAAATTAAAGAAGACTTTTCTTATGACATAGATTAATTTTTTCTTAAGCATCATTTCTTCTGTCTCCTTTCTATGGTATTTCATGGTATAGATATACCATAGGATGCTTAACTCTTTCATAGTTGATGGGCGTTTGTTAGTTTGTAGTAGCCAGGAGAACTAGAAACAATGCTACAACTAAACTTTTTGTATATGACTCTGTATTCTATTAAGAATGCTTCTCTAGAATGGCTATCTGGAAGTCAGATTACTTGATAAATAATATGTACATTAAAAATTTTAAGAATATGGGCCGAGTGCGGTGGCTAACACCTGTAATCCCAATACTTTGGGAGGCCGAGACGGGTGGATCACCTGAAGTCAGGAGTTCGAGACCAACCTGGCCAACATCGTGAAACCCCGTCTCTACTAAAAATACAAAAATTAACTGCATATGGTGGCACATGCCTGTAATTCCAGCAACTTGGGAGGTGGAGACAGGAGAATTGCTTGAACCTGGGAGGCAAAGGTTGCAGTGAGTCAAGATCACACCACTGCACTCCAACTTGGGCAATAGAGTAAGACTCCATCTCAAAAAAAAAAAAAAAAAAAAGAATAAGAAGAAGGGAAAAA
>NW_016107375.1:801467-816065 GCF_001604975.1 Cebus imitator | reverse complement strand
AGAAGTAATGAGATCTCATCTTAACTGATGACCTTGATTTCCTTTATGACATAGAATATGAAAGTCATCGCTCAGATTTGGAAGGGCCGAGGTTAAGGAGAGTTGATAAGGAGAGTGATAAATATTTGGAAGAGCCACGTGGCCATAAGATAAAGCTGAACAAAAGCTAGTCTTGGTGGCTCATCCCTGTAATCCCAGCACTTTTCCAGGCCAAGGTGGGAGGATCACTTAAGCCAAGGAGTTCTAGACCAGCCTGGGCAACACAGTGGGACCCTGTCTCTACAAAACAAAAAAAAAAAAAAAAAATTAGACAGGCCTGGTGTCACACACCTATAGTTCCAGCAACTCAGAAGACTGAGGCAGGAGGATAACTTAAGCCCAGGAGGTCAAGGCCACAGTGAGCCATGATTACACCACTGCCCTCCAGCCTGAGTGACAGAGTGAGAGCCTGTCTCAAAAAAAAAAAGAAAGGCTGAACAAGAGCAGGTTAAAGGGATGAGAGCAGACCCTGATGGCATACTGGCAGGATATTGTTTGTATTGTTGCCATGCTGCATAGCAATGTTATTTTTCCACAGAAAAGATGAAATGTAACATTGATTCAGGCTTGGAGTTTGCTGGGCTGGCAAAGGCAGGTGTTACATAAATTCATTCAGTTACTATTCATTCAGGACTGCTATGTGCCTGGCATTGTTCTAAGCTTTAGAACTCCAAAAATGAAAACACTCAGCCCTTCCCTTCAGGGAGTTCACTGTCTCTGGTGGAAAGGCAGACACTGTGGAAGGGTAGTACAGTGATAAATGTATGTGAGGATTCCTAACAGTAATGACAGGGGGAGATTTGCTCAGATTGAGAGATTTGATCCTGGGATCCAGAGTGGGAAACAAAGAGGCTCCTAAAGGGAGCCCATGGAATTGGGAGAAAATGAAGCAGTCAGAGAGTTAGATATCCCTCTGAAGGATGACGAAGTGAGGGCATTACATGGCTATCCAAAATGGTAGAGGATTGTGATCCGACAGTGGATAAGGGCATTCACCATTGCTGAGCTATAACAATCATAGGTGAGTGCTGCGCAACACTATGAGACACACAGAAGTGTGACTGAAGTGGAATAAAGATTGAAAGTGGTAACTGAGGAGATCCATGACTCGGCAGTTTCCCTCTATCACATGCCTCATAGATTATCTGTCCTTTCCTTGACATCTCACAAAGCCATCGATTCCATTTTAGCAGTCCAGTTTGTTTACTTCCCTATACCTAGGAGAAATCATCTTCCCTTTAACTTCTGTCTATTGATACCATTTCTTCTGTTTTTAGCTATATGGAAAATATAATTGAAGGGATTATATTTATATAATTGAAGGGATTATATATAAATGAGTTCTTCTCATTTATTCACCAAGTGTTTGCACACCAGTTATATGCCAGATATTGCTATTAATAGTTCCTGGAACTGTAGAAGTGCATGAGGTTAAATCGTTCTACTGTAAGGACACGTGCACACGAATGTTCACTGCAGCACTGTTTACAGTAGCAAAGACCTGGAACCAACCCAAATGCCCATCGATGATAGACTGGACAGGGAAAATGTGGCACATGTACACCATCGAATACTATGCAGCCATAAAAAACGATGAGTTTGTGTCCTTTGTAGGGACATGGGTGAAGCTGGAAACCATCATTCTCAGCAAACTGACACAAGAGCAGAAAATCAAACACCGCATGTTCTCACTCATAGGAGGTTGTTAAACAATGAGAACACATGGACACAGGGAGGGGAGCACTACACACTGGGGTGTGTTGGGGGGAAATAGGGGAGGGACAGCGGGGGAGTGGGGAGTTGGTGAGAGATAGCATGGGGAGAAATGCCAGATATAGGTGATGGGGAAGAAGGCAGCAAATCACACTGCCACATGTGTACCTATGCAACAATCTTGCATGTTCTTCACATGTACCCCAAAACCTAAAATGCAATTAAAAAAAAAGAAGGGCATGAGGTGATTGTTTCTAATTTATGGTATTGTCTAGGCTGGAGGAAGCCACAAAGTTAGGAAGTCAAGTGAGAGGTACAGAGGGGAAGAGGGTATTATGGGACCTGAAAACAAGAAAGTCTAAAGCGTGTATGTATATATGATAGGGGAGGAGAGTGGACAGAAAAGGGCCCCCAGAAAGCACACCACCTGAGCTGCATTTGGAGTGCACATGTATAGGAGGACTATGCCTGGATGGAGAGTGCTCTAAATGCAGCAACTCCGGTTTGAGTTGTGTTGCATTGAAGGAGCTGAAGTCAACATGAAGGGCATGAGGCTGAAAAGTGGGCAGAGGTCTTGTTAACTATTTTAGGAGCTTGAGCCTTATTTTACGATGATTTGTTTGGAAGCAATTTAAGGAGAACAGAAAACACAGGTTTTTAAGAGAAGAATGAACTGGAGCGTAGGAGGAAAATATTGTTTATAAAGACTAGTAAGAAGGCTTTTGAGGTAGTCCAGCTGAGAAATGATGGTAGCTTGTACTGTGTGAGGATAGAGGGAGCAGATGGATATATTTGAAAGCTGTTTAGCAGGTAGACTCTGTAGGACTTGGTGATTTATAGGATTGGTGTTGGGGAGGGTAGGAGTGGAAGAAATCAAGAATGGAATCTGGGTTTCCCATTTGGTCACATGATAGCCAAAGAAACAAGGTCAGGGGAAAGATATGTCTGCTTTAGACATATTTAATTCAAGATGATTACTAGCTTTCAAGCCAGTTCCCTGTTTTCTAAATTTAAAAATAAATTATTAATATATTTATTGACATCAATTGACAGTTGCCTTTTTTGTGCCACTTCTGCATTCTGTGTAGACCTTGTAATGCTTCTAACCCTCTTGGGTTATAAATTCCTTGAAAACAGTGGTCACTTCTTGTATCCTTGGAGAATAGTGCCAGGCATATAGTGTTAAGCAAATGTTTGAATGAATGCCATTTTATTTTGCTCCCCTATTTATATGTCAGTCTCCTTGAAGACTAATTCTTTAAGGATAAGGACCTCATAGTGATCTTTGCATTTCTAGTGCCTTCTACAGTCCCTGACTCGGAGTAAGAGTTCAGTAAACATTGTTTCTATTATTATTTCATTGTCTTCATCATCATCATCATTTACCATTTAAGTACCCTCGTATTTTTGTTAATTTTTAGTCCTGGGTGTTTAATAGTGATAATCTAAGGTTTTGGGTTTTTTTAGAATGTGGATGTGGGATTTCGGTTTTAGACATTTAGGTTTAACTTTCATAAGCCAAGACTTTTAATGTAAATGTAGGCTGACTTAGACATTATTTACTGTGCTTAATTTCAGATATATCTACATAATGGGAATACAAGAAAGAAATGAGAAATTGTTTTATAGAATACTGCAAGATGACATTGAGAGTTTAATGCCAATTGTATATACACCAACAGTTGGTCTTGCCTGCTCCCAGTATGGACACATCTTTAGAAGACCTAAGTAAGGCTTATTTTAAAAAAATGCTTGTAAATGATGATTGAATGAGGAAAATATCATTCCATAACACCTATTACATTTGTTTTATGTGTCTTAGCCGAATCACATTTCCCACTTCACAAAAATTTAATTTCGATTAAAAGAGATTAATGAAACCCCAACATATTGATAACTTTTTTTCTTTAGCTGATAACTTTTATCTTTGTAAAAATAATATCATTTATTTTTAACCTTCTTTAAATTATTGTGGTTGTTAGAAGAATTATATACTTTTAACTCCCCACTACCACCACCAAAAAATGTTTTAATTCTGGTGGGAGATTCCCCAGAATTATCATTAAAATTTTTGTCAATAAAGCCAAATTAAGAGATTGGTTCTTTCTCATTTTTTAATCAGTTTTAATTTCTGTTTGTTTGTTTTTTGTTTTTGAGACAGAGTCTCACTCTGTCATGGAGGCTGGAGTGGAGTACAGAGGTGTGATGTCAGCTCACTGTAACCTCTACCTCCCAGGTTCAAGTAATTGTCATGCCTTAGCCTCCCTAGTAGCTGGAATTAAGGTGCATGCCACCACGCCTTCTAATTTTTGTATTTTTAGTAGAGATGGGATTTTGTCGTGTTGGCTGGGCTGCTCTTGGACTTTTGACCTCAAGCGATCGGCCTGCCTCAGCCCCTGAAGTTGCCAGGATTTACAGGCCACTTCGTTCGGCCTGTTCTACTTTTTTTTAATGAACTTTCATGAATTTTTATTTCAAATAGTTGTAGCACCTACAAACATTATAAATGGGAAGAGTACTGGAATGGCAAGGACTGACTCAAGTCCTCGAATGAGTCACATGATCCCTGTAAATGTGCTTCCTTGTGTAAAATGGGAAAAGCAGGACCTATCAAAGAGCTATTGGAGAAACCAATGTGACAGTTCTTCGGAAAATTATAAATATTATATATATAGATGCCGTTTTTACTTAATCTGAGTTTTCTTGTCTTGTTCCTCTAATCTATTATTACTTTTCTCAATCCTTATAATATTTTCCCCATGCCCAATTAACATATTGTTCCACATGTAGAAATTCAAACAATGTATGACGGCATTTATATTCAATCTCCTGTCATCTAGTCTAGTGGATTTCAAACTTTAATGTGTGTAAGAAATACCTGTGGGACTTACTCAAAATGATAATTTCTGCCAATTTACCTCTCCTCCCCATCCCCAAGATTTCTTATGAAAAAGAAAAAAGGTCTAAAGGTCTGGATTTTAGTGAGCACCCTCAGTGAATGTGTTGTCTGTATTCCCTGGAAAACCGAGAAACACTGTTCTAACCTGTATGCTGCCAACAATTACTGTATCTAAAATGTTTCTATGACATAAACATTTTGTTCAGCTATTTAATACTTTCTCATTAGGTTGATTGAAAGATAGAGAGAAACTTAGAAATACTGATGCCTGAGCCCCACCCCTAGAGATTCAGATTCCGTTAGTTTAGGCTTAGGAGTTTCACAAAAGAGCCTGGTGTGATTCTGATGTATACCCAGAGTTGGGAACCAACAGAAAACATGAAGAGCATGGCTTTTTGTGTGAGGGCAAATACTGTATATTATTTATGCAATGTATTGTACTATGGGCTTTTTTGTTCATTTTGTTTTTGTAGATAGTTATTAAATCTTCGTTGGTTGTTTGATATAAACTTTAAGCCAATTAAATCAGAATCTTTGGAGGTGGGACCCTGGCATTCTAGTTTATCGGATGATTCCATTATATAGCCATGTTTGAGAAATGGCTGAACTAAACTGATTTGAACTATAATAGTAGTGTCCAATTTTAGGTATCAATGAGAAAGTTAAACGTAAGATCAGTTTGACAGCAATGAGGATCCATTGGCCCTCATGTCTGCCTGACCTGTGTTCTTCTAGAACCTGTGTTTCTTTTTTCTTTTTTTTCCTTCCTTCCTTTCCTTTCTCTTTTGAAACCTGGATTATCTGAATTAGGCAATGACATACTGTGTTTAAAATGACTTTTTGTTAGTCATTCCACAATTTATGCATATTTCAAAACAGGTTGTACGTGATAAATACAATTGACCCTTGAACAACACAGGTGCGAAGGTCCATTTATATTGGGATTTTCTTGTGCTTCTGCCACCCCTGAGGCAGCAAGACCAACCCCTCCTCCTGCTCCCCTTCATGATTTTCTTAATAACATTTTGTTTTCTCTATATTACTTTATTGTAAGAATACAATATATAATTCGTATGTCATACAACATACAAAGTAGTGTTAGTTAGCCGGATGCGGTGGATCACGCTTGTAATACTAGCACTTTGGGAGGCTGTGGTGGGTGCATCACCTGAGGTCAGGAGTTTAAGACCAGCTTGGCCAACATGGAGAAACCCTGTCTCTACTGAAAATACAAAAACTAGCTGGACGTGGTGGCAGGCACCTAAAATCCTGGCTACTTGGGAGAGTGGGGCAGGAGAATCCCTTGAACCCCGGTGGGGTGGAGGTTGCAGTGAGCCAAGACTGTGCCACTTCACTTCAGCCTTGGTGAAAGAACGAAACCCCATCTGAAAAAAAAAAAAAGTGTTGGTCAACCTGTATGTTACTGGTAAGGCTTCTAGTCAGTAGTAGGCCATTAGTAGTTAAGTTTTTGGAATATCATTTGTAAATTTTTGACTTTTGATTTTCTAACACCCACATTGTTCAAGGGCCAACTGTATATCCAATTTTTGTCAATGAAAAAAATGTTAAATAAGTAAAAGTAACTTTTCATGATACTTCAGGTGTTTCGTCTTTTGTGTGAATTTACTGTAATTTTCTTCTCTCCCTTCCTGCTCCTTCAAATTTCAAATTTTCAGTTTCAGTAAGTTTTAATCATAGTTTAGTTGGCCTTGTTATGCTGTCCTGCATTGGTGGCTTGCTTTAGATTGTTTTTTTTTCCTGGTTGTGTATTGAGTTTATTTGAACATGAGGTGTGTATACATTTCTTTTTGGGTAAAGTGATTGTATCATTTAACAATAATCTTTGTTGCGGTTGCTATGACCAGTGTAATTACAGTTTGAAGTACTTGAAAATGTTTGAAAATAAACTAGTGTGCTCTAGCTAAATCTGCTTGGAAATTATACCATGTCTTGATATTTTATTAAAATATCAAAATATTTCAATTATGAAAAAAACTTAGAAATAAAGCTGTTGTGAAATGCAAAGGTGTTTTTGTTCTGTTGCAGGGGATTATTTATTTCGATCTCAGACAGAGGTCATGTTAGATCAATTGTGGATAACTGGCCAGAAAATCATGTTAAGGTACTAATAGCACAACCCTTCTTTTCACAATGTTTTCTCTTTTCTTGTAAATTACCTCTAAATCTCCAAGAACAGTTTTTAATTGTTGCCCTAATTTATTTTGCACTTAAATACATGCAGATTTAGTGCTCTGTAGCTGCGGAGATGATAATAGTGGTACTTATAAAATGGGCTACTGGTATAGAGTTTGACTCTGAGAAAGGAATTAGAGCTAGAATACAAGCTGAGCCCTCTCGGTATCAGAACCACTGGTGTCTCCGGCCTTCTCAGTCTCCTCTTCTTTTCACTAATATTATTCTAAGAAAAGAAAATACATTAAAATGCCATAAAAACTTTTGTTTATGGATGATGTTAGAGAGAAGTTTGGTTATGCCTTTTTTTCTTTTAAATCTAAGATTTAGAACCTTACCAATTATAAAAATGTTAAATATGGCAAATATAAGCCCTGGCTTATTTGGTTATCTTTCATAAAATGTAATAACTTATTTAAAGATCTTTGGGTAAGCTTCTGTAAATTTTATTATAGGCAATAATCTTACCTGCCTTTATACTCTTTACCAAAATGTTGCTGAATGATCATTGGTTTGAATAATCTAGCAAAAATTTGGGCAAATAATTAAACTCACAGTATCATCTTAAGACTTTATAAGTAGGTTTTTTTTGTTCTAGATCTTTTTTTCACAGTTGCTAAGGTTTTTCTTGTTTGGCATCGGTTATTGTGTTGGAGTATCATGCTATTTATTTCTAAGCTCTTAATTTTCTCTTACGGTAATCTGTCAATCAGAATCTTGTTCATCTCTGCCATATTTAATCTTTCTCATGATATTTAAGTTGGTCCTCTAGTCAGAAGAATTCTGTTTCTAAACTGAAGTCAGAGGACATCCAATCTAGTTAATGTCCCATAATAGTCAGAAATCCTAGAATTTTAAGTATGTTTGGTTAGTTTACATTGGAA
Source organism: Cebus imitator (assembly GCF_001604975.1). NCBI lineage: Eukaryota > Metazoa > Chordata > Mammalia > Primates > Cebidae > Cebus > Cebus imitator. Next base: position 808,337 of record NW_016107375.1, on the reverse strand, counting down.
ATTAGCCAAGAACCAATTTTATTTTTAAAAGCAAGAGTGAAAACATATGAAGTGATTCAATCTTTTACGGAATACTTTTCTTTATTGCCCCATTTTTGACAACTTTTAATTTGTATTTTTTTTGTGATTAAGGCTGTTGTAGTGACTGATGGAGAGAGAATTCTGGGTCTTGGAGATCTGGGTGTCTATGGAATGGGAATTCCAGTAGGAAAACTTTGCTTGTATACAGCTTGTGCAGGAATACGGCCTGATAGATGCCTGCCAGTGTGTATTGATGTGGGAACGGATAACATCGTGAGTAATATCATTTTCCCCCTTTATCTTCCTCCTGTATTTTTAAAAGTTTGTATTCTATTCCTCTTTTGAAGATGATAATTTAAGAAGGGAAAATTTTATCATTAGATGTTAGTCTTTTTCTTAAATTCCACTTTTAATATTTATATAAATAATAGTAAATTAAGTCTATTAAAAGTTTCTTGGGCCGGGCATGGTGGCTCATACCTGTAATCCCAGCATTTTGGGAGGCTGAGGCAGGTGGATCACCTGAGATCAGGAGTTCGAGATCAGCCTGGCCAACGTGGTGAAACCCCATCTTTACCAAAAATACAAAAAAGTTAGCCGGGTGTAGTGGTGCGTACCTGTAATCCCAGCTACTTGGGAGGCTGAGGCAAGAGAATTGCTTGAACCCAGAAGATGGAGGTTACAGTCAGCCGAGATTGCACCGTTGCACTCCAGCCTGGGTGACAAGAGCAAGACCCTGTCTCAAAAGAAAAAAAATAGGCAATAAATTTAAAAAATTGTATTAGTAATTTTTTGTTTTGCAGTTTTTATTTAAAATGATTATGTAATAAAAATTATTTTATTTTTACATTTGGTTTATTTTATAGGCACTCTTAAAAGACCCATTTTACATGGGCTTGTACCAGAAAAGAGATCGCACACAACAGTATGATGACCTGATTGATGAGTTTATGAAAGCTATTACTGACAGGTATTTTTAAAAGGTTTGAATATATGAAAGCACCTTTAATGGAGGGGAGGGCGGCAGGGTAAGAACCAAAAGTTTTGTTTTGTTTTCCTTTATCTCTTGTGAAGATAAGCAGGAAGCCATTCATTTTTGAGAACTTTGTCCAGCCTGGCTGTTTCTGCCTGATTAGATGTGCTGATATGAGATGGTTCCCATGGTCTGCCTTGCTTTCTTGAGTTACCTGATATTTTGAGGGAAGTCTGCCCTCACTGCTTCTATCAAAGTCTTACTGCGGGGTACCTTTTTCAGACTTGACCTTGAGACCCACACCCACATTCCACTGAAGCTCTTGTGCAGCTTTTGTATTTTAAGTTCTCTGACCATTTGGTCCTCCCACCTCTCTACCTCTTTGCAACATGGACTCAGGTTTTCCCACTCCTACGTCCTTGAAACTCTCTTCTCTTGACTGCTAAATAGCTTCCTCCTAACTTGGTCTTTCTCCCATCTTTCTCTCTCTCTCTCTTTTTTTGTCATCTTTACTGGTTCTTGCTGTGTCTTATCAAATGTGGATGACTACATAGTCCTCTTCTCTTTGACCCATGAACTGTGACCTTTATGTATGTTACCCCTAAACCCATAAAAACCCATCTCTAGTCCCATTGCTGTTCTGAGGCCTGCATTTCTAATAACCAGAATCTTCCATCTGGATATTCTGTTGTGAGTGCATATTCATATCCCACACTGAACTCCTTTCCTTTCCAAACAACCTATCTTCTGTATTCGAAGCTTCTATTATTGGCAGTAACATTCACCCTATTGCCAAAACTTTGATCTTGGTGTTATCTTTGACCCTTCTGCCTTCTCCATCAGTCTCCCATGCGGTCAGATATTTCTTAAATTCAGTGGGTACTACCACTTAAATGTCTCTTGTTTTCCAGAGGTACGGAGAAAGCCACGATCTTGCTCTCTCCTTGTCTCTCCTAGAGTTTTCTAATTCTTCCTCCAGTCCTCTCCTCTCCAGTTTATCTCCACCTTAACACCAGATTAATCATTGTGATTATGTCATTCTTTGCCTTGAAATCTCTCATTGGTTTCCTATTGCCATAGGATAAAATCAAACCCTTTACTTTGATGATCTAATCTTGGCCTACCTTTAAAATTGCTGGCATGTAGAAGATATTTGAAAATTAATTCCTAAGGCCGGGCGCGGTGGCTCAAGCCTGTAATCCCAGCACTTTGGGAGACCGAGGCGGGTGGATCACGAGGTCAAGAGATCGAGACCATCCTGGTCAACATGGTGAAACCCCATCTCTACTAAAAATACAAAAAAAAATTAGCTGGGCATGGTGGCGCGTGCCTGTAATCCCAGCTACTCAGGAGGTTGAGGCAGGAGAATTGCCTGAGCCCAGGAAGCGGAGGTTGCGGTGAGCCGAGATCGCGCCATTGCACTCCAGCCTGGGTAACAAGAGCGAAACTCCGTCTCAAAAAAAAAAAAAAAGAAAAAAAAAAAAAGAAAATTAATTCCTTTTCAGGGTCAAAGTCAACAAATCTAAAGTGGAACATCTTCTCAGAAATTGCCATCTCTTCTTCTTCCTCTCACTTTCCTACTTTGGACAGCCAAATAGTGCCTTCTTAGTTATTCCAAGTACCTTGACATTGTAACAGCTTCTTCCTCATTTTCCAGTTGATCCTCTTCAATTTCTATTCATTCTTTCTTATAGCTCATAGTTACTCCTTTTGCTTCCTGAATCTTCTGCTTCAGATCTCTTGTCTTCATGTTACAGTAGCCGCCTAGTTGCTTCTGCCATTTGCGTCTCTCCCCACACCAATATGTGCTACGTATCACTGGCAGGTTTATCCTTCCTAAAAGGCGTCATGTGTGAATTTTTTCCTTTCTCTGCAGCCTTCAGTGGTTCTACGTGGGATGCAGAAGAAAGTCCCTGTTCTCTAATTTAGCATTTGAGATTCTCCCTTATTTGGTCCTAATTTGCGTTAACCAACTCCTCCCTTATCTCTTAATGTAAACCATGAAATATATAGCCAGATTATTGAAAATTCAGGGTCACCCAAATACAGCCTGCTTTTCTTCCTACCACTTTACTTTTTGTTCTTTTAGGGCCCACCCCCTTTTCAAGCCTTCCCTTACTATAACTCACCTAGATCATTGACATCTTTTTCTGAATGTCAGTGAACTCAAATAGGAATTACTTTTCAATTATTTATGTAATATATACTTTCTTGTGTTGCTGTTTAACTGAAAATGTAATGAGAATTTCATATCAAATATATATTTTTTGAGGTTCGGAGTCAAAGAAAGTGTCCTCCTAGACACTTGGAAATAGTTTACACAGATTCATATCCCATGGGTCCATTATTGTGACATGTTCTTTTTAAAAACCTCGTACGTTTTTAATTGAATAATTTCTACATTTTGAATCTAGTTTTTCACTGGCTCCCAAAATTTTCAGATGGCTTTAATTGAACTAACGTACATTATTTTTGAATGCTACCATAGGGAATATTAGATGGAAAGTTGTTTAATAGTGTTATTTTCAACACAACTATTATGGGTTTTGCTGTTTTTAGATACGGCCGGAACACACTCATTCAGTTTGAAGACTTTGGAAATCATAATGCATTCAGGTTCTTGAGAAAATACCGAGAAAAATATTGTACTTTCAATGATGATATTCAAGGTAAAGCAAAAAAAAAAAAAAAAAACTTTAGGGTTTTGATTCTTACTTTTTAAACATTTTTAATGTGCCCATTTTTTATTTGTAAAAATCTTTGTTTTTCTTACAGGGACAGCTGCAGTAGCTCTTGCAGGCCTTCTTGCAGCACAAAAAGTTATTAGTAAACCAATCTCCGAACATAAAATCTTATTCCTTGGAGCAGGAGAGGTAAGTTTTGTAGACTTTTTAAAACTTAAAGTCCACCCTCTTTTCTAAATTTGGAAAATGGGCAGAATGTTGATGTTTATATAAAAGATCGTAATGAGCTTGTAATTTTGTTGAGGTAGAGGACATGAAATCAAGACTTTTACTATAAAATAGGTAATTTAAAATACGTTTAGAGAGAGTATCTTGAAGAATTTTTGTTTGATTTGTAAGGGAAAATAAACCAAATATTTCTTACAGCATATAATCTTCATATATAAAGTAACTTAAGCATTTCATCATACTGTAGTATATATTAAAATTTATGTTTTGTTGGACAGGCTGCTCTTGGAATTGCAAATCTTATAGTTATGTCTATGGTAGAAAATGGCCTGTCAGAAGAAGAGGCACAAAAGAAAATCTGGATGTTTGACAAGTATGGTTTATTAGTTAAGGTAAAGTATTTAAAATTTGGAGAAGCAAAAGAGTGCGTTATATTTTTAGTTGAATTTTTAAAATGTTATTCCTTAAAATCTTGTTTCTCATTGGAGTATTCAAATTATACCAATTGGGACCTTCCACTCTCTTTTCAGCAGAACTTCCTGATTAAATTACAGTATTAGCAGTACTTTTGATACATAAGCAATAATTCTTTTTTAAAATTTTATTAATTAATTTATTTGTTTATTTTTTGTGTTGAAGCCTCTCTCTCTCTGTCACCTAGGCTGGAGTGCAGTGGTGCAATCTCACCTCATTGCAACCTCTGCCTTCTAGGTTCAAGCAGTTCTGCCTGAGCCTCCTGAAGCTCAGGCACCTGCTACCACATCTGGCTGATTTTTGTATTTTTAGTAGAGACGGTTTTTCCATGATGGCCAGGCTGGTCTTGAACTCCTGACTTAAGGTTATCCGCCCGCCTCAGCCTCCCAGAGTGCTGGGATTATAGGCGTGAGCCACCACAACTAGCCTTTTTAAAAATTTTAGATCTAAGGGGTACATGTGCAGGTTTGTTACATAGGTATATTGTGTGATGCTGAGGTTTGGACTTCTGATGATCCTTTCGCTCAAGTAGTGAACATAGTACCCAATAAGTAGTTTTACATCTCTATACTCCTCCTTTCCTCCCCTCTTTAGGAGTCTCCAGTATCTCTTGTTCCCATCTTTATGTTCATGTATACCCAACATTTGGCTCTCACTTAGAAGTGAGAACATTTAGTATTTGGTTTTCTGTTTCTGCATTAATTCACCTAGGATAATGCCTCCAGCTGCATCCATGTTGCTACAAAGAACATTATTTCAGTCTCTTTTATGACTGTGTAGTGTTCCATGGTGTCTATGTACTACATTTTCTTTTTCTTTTTTAAAGATGGAGTCTCCCTCTTGTCACCCAGGCTGGGCTGCAGTGGCACGATCTCGGCTCACTGCAACCTCCGCCTCCCAGGTTCAGGCTATTCACCTGCCTCAGCTTCCTGAGTAGCTGGGATTACAGGCGTCTGCCACCACGCCTGGCTAATTTTTGTACTTTTAGTGGAGATGGGGTTTTGCCAGTACTACATTTTTTTTTATCCAATCCAACTTGATGGGCACTTGAGTTGACTCCATGTCTTTACGATTGTGAATAATGCTGTGATAAACATATGAGTGCAGGTGTCTTTTTGGTAGAATGATGTATTTTCCTTTGGGTATGTACCCAGTAATGGGATTGCTGGGTTAAATGATAGTTCTATTTTTAGGTCTTTGAGAAATCTCCAAACTGATTTCCACAGGATCTCAACTGATTTGCATTGCCTGCAACAGTGTATAAGCATTCTCTTTTCTTTTTTTTTTTTTTTTTTTTTTTTTTTTTTTTTTTTTTTTTTTTTTTTTTTTTTTTTTTTTTGAGATGGAGTCTCGTTCTGTCACCAGGCTGGAGTGCAGTGGCACCATCTCAGCTCACTGCAACCCCTAACTCCCTGGTTCAAATGATTTTCCTGCCTCGGCCTCCCGAGTAGCTGGGATTACAGGCACATGCCACCACGCCCAGCTAATTTTTGTATTTTTATTAGAGATGGGGTCTTACCACATTTACCAGGATGATCTTGATTGCCTGACCTTGTGATCTGCCTGCCTTGGCCTCCCAAAATGCTGGAATTGCAGGTGTGATTACATTACACACCTGGCTGACTTTTTAATAATAGCCATTGAACAGAAGTTATTCTTTTTTTTTGGAGACAGAGTCTCACTCTGTTGCCCAGGCTAGAGTGCAGTGGTATGATCTCAGCTTACTGTAACCTCCACCTCCTGGGTTGAAGCAATTTTCCTGTCTCAGCCTCCCAAGTATCTGGGCATGTCATCACGCCCAGCTAATTTTTGTATTTTTAGTAGAGCTGGGATTTCACCATAGGGGTCAGGCTAGTCTCGAACTCCTGACCTCAGGTGATCCAGGAGGCTGCCTTGGTCTCCCAAAGTGTTGGGATTACAGGCGTGAGTCACCATGACTGGCCATGAGCAGAAGTTCTTGAATGTTTGGAGATTGTAATCCTCTGAAGCAATCTAATCAAAAGCTATGGACTCTTTCCCCAGGAAAAAAGCAAGTGCTCCTGAAACCAATTTATGGATAATAAAGAGCTTATCCCCCAGATTAACCTAGTACCTGTGGGCCTGACTACCTTTGTTAGCACCGATTACCCATTTTCACTAGTTTAAGAATGTCATATATCTTCTACTGTGTAACACATTGAAATATAAGTAAACTGTTTCATAGTTAAACCAATCTAGTACACAATGCTGTTGTATTTTTGTATGTACACATTAAAATATAATGGTATAGCTGTTGCTTGGCATTTATGTCTGTGGAGCAAGCTATCTAAATGTACTTTGCTCTACATCTAAAATCTTTTCTTCTTAATTAGAACCAGTATTCTATTAGTACAAAAAATAAAATGAAAAAGTATGTGAATGAAAAATCTTGAGTGCTTAAACTACACGTAATTTAAAATATAATAGTAGTTATATACCAGACATTGTTATAAGACTTTACATGTATTGTCT
>NW_016107375.1:792796-801427 GCF_001604975.1 Cebus imitator | reverse complement strand
CAAAAATCCTGTGAAGTTTTACAAATGAGGAGGTCAAGGGAGTTTTCTAAAGTCATCAGCTTATTAGTGACAGAGATAGGATTCAAAACCAAGTGTCCTGACTGAAGCCTGTGCTCTGAATCATTAAACTGTGCTGCCTCGCTAAGAGACTGTAACTACCATATTTACTAGTGTGTAAGACACAAGGATAAAACATCACATATTTAGAAGGCTATTGGGGGATGTATGTTTTGACTAGTACATAGTTTGGTACTTCTTTTTGTGATGTTGGTGTTCATCAAATACGTTGTAATTCTTTAGCATATTGGTAGGTCAGGTCTAACTGTATTGGTAGCTGCAATGTGTCTACTTAGCACAAAGTGAGAACCTGTCTGTCTCCATATTCATCATCAGATTATGTATTTCTTTTCCAGTGTGCAGGTAGCTTGACCTATGGGCGTTAGGCTTCCAGTGTCTCCTGATGACCCTAAACACTGCCCTTAATTTTGAGACTTTGAAAGCAGTGACTTCTTATGTCACTGTTTGCTCAGTCTGGTTTTGTTACCTGACTGATGGTAGTGTGCTGCTTTTCTAGCCCCTGCAGATTCTTATCTGGAGTTATCTTGGAGGTCTGGTGGAAATCACTTTTTCAGAAGTCGTCTTTTTTACCGAAATAAGAATATAATCTTCTCAGTTGGTTTTTGCATTCAGTATGCTTTTGTCTGCCTTAAATCTTTGAGAAATTCTTCATTGCTCTAGTTTGTCAGTTGTACCTCTTCTGGCTTTGTGGCACTACTAAGAATTTAACTTTTATGGTTTTTGACCTGGGATTTGGAAAGGAAAGCACGTTTCTTCATTCAGCCATCTTTAATCAGAATTCCCGGTTCCTCTTGTTTCTAAATTCTTGATAGTATAAGTCCATGGTGTCTGTCTGCAATTCTGAAATTCTAAAGGCATTGAAATTCCAAAATTTTTTCCGAAATTTATTTTGGTGACAAATCTGATTGCCCTGAACTTATCTAGTAGCAAAACCTGACTCAAACTAGTAAGAAGCTCTTTGTAGTCTTAATCTTTTGTACTTGGTGTGACTATTCGTAAGTTTGTTCAGTTGTGGAGTATATCTGTTGGGAGGGAGAATATGTAATATTTGATATATACCATATTGTATTTCTTTTTCTTTTCTTTTTTTTAGGACGAAGTCTTGCACTGTTGCCCGAGCTGGAGTGCAGTGGCGTGATCTCGCTCACTGTACCCTCTGCTTCTTGGGTTCAAGTAATTCTCCTGCCTCAGCCTCCCGAGTAGCTGGGATTACAGGCACATGCCACCACGCCAAGCTAATTTTTTGTATTTTTAGTAGAGACAGGGTTTCACTATGTTGGCCAGACTGGCCTCAAACTCTTGACCTTGTCATCCACCCACCTCGGCCTCCCAAAGTGCTGGGATTACAGGTGTGAGCCACTGCACCCAGTGCCATATTGTATTCTAAAACATGAAAAATTCTCGGCCAGGAGTGGTGGCTCCTGCCTGTAATCCGAGCACTTTGGGAAGCCAAGGTGAACAGATTGATTGAGCCTAGGAATTTGAGACCAGCCTGGGAAACATGGCAAAACCCTATTTCTACAAAAAAAAATTAGCCAGGCTTGGTGGTTATATGCCTATAGTTCCAGCTATTCTGGAGGCTGATGTGGGAGGATCATCTGAGCCTGGGGAGGTAGAGGCTGCCACTGCACTCAAGTCTGGGTGACAGAGTGATACCCCATCTCAAAATCAATCAATCAAATTAAATTAAATATGAAAAATTCTTAATTCCAAACTCATCTAGCCCAGATAAAGGATTGTAGGCTTTTGTGCCATATTGGACTTAGGAAGACCTCATAGAGTAAATGCATTTTTGAGAGAGACTACAAAGTTTCTGGGAATAATGGGAGATTTGATTTTTGTTTCATATTTGTGTATATGGACATGATGAAGACAGAATTGGAACATATGGGTTGAAGAAGAAAGTAAATGAAAATGAGAATACTTTTCTATTGTAGAAACAATGTGTAACTCATAATGATGTCTTTTTATTTCATCCTTAATATGCATTGACTAAAAAAATACTGTATTTTATCTCAAAATTTAGGGACGGAAAGCAAAAATAGATACTTATCAGGAGCCATTTACTCACCCAGGCCCAGACAGCATACCTGAGACTTTTGAAGATGCAGTTAATATACTGAAGCCTTCAACTATAATCGGTAGGTAAAGTTATTCTGATAAATAATTTTACTCCTTAACTGTATGTTGCCAGTCATAATTACCATGTATGATGACTAAAAATGAATTGACAGTTTTACCTAAATTTCAGCATATACTGTGTTTTCTGTGATAACTTTTTGGTTACCATGCATGAAATTCAGTTACCAGATGTCACTTATACTTTTAAGTCCTAAACACTATGCAGTCAATCATACTTTGCTTTTAGAGTTGTTATGACTGTTGGACTCAAAACATGAAAAAGACCAAAGCCATTTGCAGGTTTCACCAGGAGAATTCTATGCCGACTCAAAATTTTTGTGGGCAACAAAGCTGAAAACTTCAGTGTTTTAATTCAGGCATTGCATAACTGACATCAGATCATGCCATTATGGCATTATGTTCTCAGCAGAAAATATAAAAGTGTTTAAAAGAGGAGCTATTTAATTTTCTATTTAGCTGTGTTTTTTTTTTTTTTTTGAGACGGAGTTTCTATTGCTTAGGCTGGAGTGCAGTGGCACGATATTAACTCACTGCAACCTCCACCTCCCAGGTTCAAGTGATTCTCCTGCTTCAGCCTCCCAAATAGCTGGGATTACAGGTGCCTGCCACCATGCTCAAATAATTGTTGTAATTTTAGTAGAAATGGGGTTTCACCATGTTGACCAGGCTGGTCTGAAACTCCTGACCTCAGGTGATCCACCTGCCTCAGCCTCCCAAAGTGCTGGGATTACAGGCGTGAGCTACTGCACCCAGCCCTATTACAGGTTTTCTGATTATCTTTTTATTCGTTGTTTTTCTCTCAACCATAAGCTGCCTGCATTATGTTCATTTTTATATCCTAATGGTTTAATACAGTGTCTGGAACATTGTAGGAGTTTAATAAAAGCTTGTTAAACTGAACTGTATCAGGAAAGTGGATTGCTTTAGTGAAGGTGACTTTTTATCCCTTCCAAATTTCTATTTTTATAATGAGTTCCACAGAGTTTAACAGTTTAGCATTTGACACACAAGGGTTTTGAAAATTTTTTTAATTGTGGTAAAAGGCATATATAACATAAAATTTGCCATGTTAAGCATTTTTAAGTGTGTACTTCAGTAGCATTAAGTACATTCACATTGTGCAACCAGTCTTCACAACTCTTTTCATCTTGCAAAACTGAAACTCTATAACCACTAATAACTCCCAACTGGGTACACCTAATCCCAACACATTAGGAGGCTGAGATGGGCAGCGGATCATTTGAGGTCAGGAGTTCGAGAGCAACCTGGCCAACATGGTGAAACCCTGTCTCTACTAAAAATACAAAAATTAACCAGATGTGGTGGCATGCACCTATAGTCCCAGTTACTCGGAAGGCTGAGGCAGGAGAATTACTTGAACCTAGGAGGCAGAGGTTGCAGTGAGCAAAGATCACACCACTGCATTCCAGCTTCAGCGACAGTGAGACTCCGTCTCAAAAAATAAATAAAAAATAAACAATAACTCCCCATTTTCCCCACCCTCTCCACCCCTAACAATCACCATTCTACTTTTTGTCTCTATGAATTTAACTACCTAAGTGGAATGACATGGTATTTTTCTCTTTGTGACTGGCTTATTTTATTTAGCATAATGTCAGTGTTCATCCATGTGGTAGCAAGCTTTATCTTCCTAATTAGAATGATGAAGATAGTCTTATACTCTTTTTAAAAACTGGCTGGGTGTGGTGGCTCATGCCTATAATTCTAGCACTTTGGGAGGCCAAGGCTGTCAGATCACCTGAGGTCAGGAGTTTGAGAGTAGCCTAGCCAGCATGGCGAAAGCCCGTCTCTACTAAAAATGCAAAAATTAGCCAGGTGTGGTAGCACACACCTTTAACCCCAGCTACCTGGGAAGGTGAGGCACGAGAATCACTTGAACCCAGGAGCGGGGAGGTTGCAGTGAGCTAAGATTGTGCCACTGCAACAGAGCGAGACTCTCAAAAAACAAAAAGTTAAAATAATAAAATTTCCCATAATTCATTGTGTGTGTAGTAAACAATAAATATTTAAGTGAGAACTTTCAGCATCTTACTGTTTTTTCTTTTCAGATTTGAGATTGTGTTCTCATAGATTTTGCATTGCTGAAATAGTGCTATCTTTATAATGAGCTATTACTGTGTTTTTGTTATTGTAGCCCTATTGTAGAAATGCTCTTGATAAGCGTTGCTTTTATACCTATAATGAAGTGGCTGCTTTTCTCCCTTGTTACAGGAGTTGCAGGTGCTGGCCGTCTTTTCACTTCTGATGTAATCAGAGCCATGGCCTCTATCAATGAAAGGCCTGTAATATTTGCATTAAGTAATCCTACAGCACAGGCAGAGTGCACGGCCGAAGAAGCATATACACTTACAGAGGTATTAATAATAGTCACATGAATTAATATGTGTATTATTTTCCTTTCACTAGCTTATTAGTTATACATTCTTACACAGTTGTTCTAGTGGTTTCCCTAGAGATTACAGTATGCTTCTGTGGGTCATCAAAGTCTGATATAAATTATTGTTTATATCAATTATGGTAAACAATTACTTTATAACTCCGTTGTAATGCCCTCACAATATTTGCACTATTGTTGTGAATTTTAATTTTCTATGTATTTTAAACCCAAAATACATTATTATTATATTTCACAAAAAATTTTCAAATTTACCTATATTTTAATTTATTTATCACTATTCCTTCCTGCATGTCTGTGCTACTACATAGGATCATTTTCCTTCTGCCGGAATAATTTCTAAGTGTAGGTCTAATGAATTCTCTTGATAATTTATTTTGCCTTCACATTGAAGGATATTTTCACTCTACATAGAAGTAAAAGTTGGTAAATACTGAAGCATTTTAAAGGTATCATTTTATTGTTTTCTGACTTTTGTTTTCTTTTTGATGATATATCATTGTCTTAGGTTTTTAGCAGTTTGACTGTGGCAGACCTATACATGGTTTTCTTTGTATTTATTTCACATGGCTATTATACTGCTCCTGAATCTGTGGCTTGATGTCTGTTTTTGGTTTTTGACTTTTGTATTTTGAAAAAATAATCAGCCAGTATCTCTACTTTGGCCACATTCTGTCTCTCCTGTCTTATGGGACTCTATATGGTCAGACTTTTTCACCACAATTTCATCATAATATCTTTTACACTATTTTCTGTATATACTATCCTTCTTGCTCTGTTTAGATCTGATGATTTTCTTTGGCCCTATCTTCCAGTTTGCAGATTCTCTGTTCAGCTGTGCTAATGTGTTGTTAGTTCTTAATTTTAGTTATTGAATATTTTTCATTTGTAGAATTTGTTTGCTTTGTGTAATAATTTATTAATTTAGTAACAGACTTAAAATCATGTACTATAGAAACAATTTCTAAATACTGCTTTCTTGTACTCACATTTCATGAAACATTTCTTTTTACTGTTTTCAAATGTGTCTTTACCATCAGTGTTTGTCTTTTCTAGAGCTATCTTTTTGAGTTATCTGACAGCTGTGGAGAACAAATTTTTATTTATATCCAAGCTGTTTAAGATTCAGTGCTTTTAGATCTGTGACACTACCACAGGAGTATAGCCCAATTATAAATATCTGCCTATATATCACTCGACATTGTTTTTTTTCCCTACTGTCTCATAAGTGATCAAAGTGGCTCTAGGAAGTGATTTTTAAAGGCTTGTTTATTATGATGTCTAGTAGCTGTAATTGCTAGATTACATCCTTGAAAATAAGTAATAAATCTATGATAGATTTTTGATCTTCACTTCTTCAAAAAAAAGTTTTTGTAATAGAAAAATAAATATTATAGTATATCTCTCAAAAGCTAAGTATTCTTTTAAAAATATAACCACACTACCATTATACATCATAATTTTAACAATAATTATATCTTGTCATTTTGTTTTATTTTATTTTGAGATAGGGTCTCCCTTGGTCACCTAGGCTGGAGTGTAGTGGCACAATCATAGCTCATTGCAGACTGCAACTCCTGACTCAAGTAATCCTCTTGCCTCAGTCTCCTGAGTAGCTGAGACTACAGGCAGACACCACCACACCCAGCTAATTTTTTAATTTTTATTTTTGTAGAGACAAGGTCTTGCTTTGTTGGCCAGGCTGGTCTCAAACTGCTGGCCTCAAGTGATCCGCCTACCTTAGCCTCCTAAATGCTGGGATTACAGACATGAGCCACTGTACCCCACCTAATTTCATAAATATATGAATTACAATTAAAATTTTCTGATGGTAATAAATGTCTCACTCTCTATGAGTTCATTTTTATTATCTATCTTTTGTTCTGTCTTGGTAATCAGGTTTTTTTGTAAGCCTAATTTGTACTTTATTTTTGTTGTTGTTGTTGTTTTTTTTGTTTTTTTTGTTTTTTTTGAGACGGAGTTTCGCTCTTGTTACCCAGGCTGGAGTGCAATGGCGCGATCTCGGCTCACCGCAACCTCCGCCTCCTGGGTTCAGGCAATTCTCCTGCCTCAGCCGCCTGAGTAGCTGGGATTACAGGCATGCACCACCATGCCCAGCTGATTTTTTGTATTTTTAGTAGAGACGGGGTTTCACCATGTTGACCAGGATGGTCTCGATCTCTTGACCTTGTGATCCACCTGCCCCGGCCTCCCCAAGTGCTGGGATTACAGGCTTGAGCCACCGCGCCCGGCTATTTTTGTTTTTTTTAATTGAGTGATGGATATAAAGAATTACAGCAATAGGCCAGGTGCAGTGGCTCATGCCTGTAATCCTAGCACTTTGGGAGGCTGAGGTGGGTGGATCACGAGGTCGAGAGATCGAGACCATCCTAGCCAACAGGGTGAAACCCCGTCTCTACTAAAAATACAAAAAAATTAGCTGGGCATGGTGGCGCACGCCTGTAATCCCAGCTACTTGGGAGGCTGAGGCCAGAGAATCTCCTGAACCTGATAGGCGGAGGTTGCCGTGAGCCTAGATCACGCCACTGCACTCCAGCTCCAGCCTGGGTGACAAGAGAAAAAAAAAAAAAAAATTGTGCGCTCAAAAACAAAACGAAAAAAAATTTATAGCAATAATTTAAGGCTGTGGATAAAGTCATCTTTGGAAAAGGGACTTTACTTTTTTGAGTAGGTCGCCGTAATCCAGTCAGGGTGTGGTCCACATGAGGCCTGGGGTATTTCCAGTTTGCCCTTTCTGCTGATATCCATCCCTTTGGGTATGAATCAAAAGTCTTGAAGTATTTATCAGCACCTCTCATCCTTAATGGTCCCTGAATATCCATTTCCTCTCTCTCAGCTGTTAAAAGTTTCTCTCTGACTTTTAATAGCTTTGCTGTTCAGGGTCTCAGCCACAGCTTTTAATTTGGAAAGCAGCAGTCATCTTGAGGGGAAGAGCTTCAAATGCTAGGCTCATATATCTTGCTTCCCTCTTCTTTTGGATCTTGGAAACCTTTCTTCCCCAATACCAGACTCTCACTATCTTGTTAGCTCTCTACTTCCTTAAAAAAAATTATTTAAAATATGTTTTATCTGGTTTTCAAAATTGTAACCAGGGGAAAATTTGGTATGAAACAACCCAGAAAATCACTGCCAAAGCAGAACTCTCAGAACTTCCTGAACTTAATTTTCATACTCTTGATATATTTAGCATTCTTTTTTTTCCCCCATTGTTAAACACTATGTAGACCAGGCACAGTGGTTCACGCATGTAATCCCAGCACTTTGGGAGGCTCAGGCGGACAGATCACTTGAGGCCAGGAGTTCAAGATCAGCCTGGCCAACATGGTGAAACCCTGTCTCTACTAAAAATACAAAAAAATTAGCCAGGTGTGGTGGCATATGCCTGTAGTCCCAGCTACTCAGGAGGCTGAGGCAAGAGAATAGCTTGAACCTGGGAAGCAGAGGCTATGTGAGATAAGATCGTGCCACTGCATTCCAGCCTAGGTGACGGAGTGAGACAGTCTCAAAAAAAAAAATTTGACACATATGTTCTCTCAAAATTCCTTTTGCTTCCATATGGCTACTCTGTTAGTCAAAATAAATTATAAATTCTCATGACTGTTGGTTTCCAGTTGATACAATAATTATTGAAATCTCTTCTTCCAAATCCATCACAATATCAGCATATAGATATTTAAAAATCTCTTTAGTATAACGTTTTATATTTTTATTTTATTACTTTTAGCTTGATTGTCTGTCCTCTTCACCAGGCTTTACTACTTAAAAGTAATGGTTATTGCTCTCCAAATTGAATCTTAGTCTTCTACAATGACTATTAAATATATTTGGTAAATATATTTGAAGCATCATGGATTGTTGGCATTTCTGAAATATAAAAAATTTAAATATTTTAAGCAGTAGTATGTCACCAGAAAACTGCTCGTTTAAAAATTTTATTGGCCGGGCGCGGTGGCTCACGCCTGTAATCCCAGCAC
>NW_016107375.1:769507-792534 GCF_001604975.1 Cebus imitator | reverse complement strand
TAAATATTAATTGATTAATTGTAATAAATATACATTATTGGAATAAATAAAATTTCCCCAAGGATACTAGTTTGATATACTGTATTTCATCATTCTTAAGATCAAGGATTGTGTGAGCCCATGAGTTTGAGACCAGCCAGGGTAACATAGTGAAACCCTGTCTATATAAAAAATTTACAAATTAGCTGGGCATGATGGTGCACACCTGTGGTCTCAGCTACTTTGGAGGCTGAGATAGGAGGATTGCTTGAGCCTGGGAGGTTGGGGCTGCAGTGAGCTGTGATCGTGCTACTGTACTCTAGCCTGGACAACAGAGTGAGACCCTGTCTTAAAAAAAAGAGCATTGTGTCATAGTTTACTTTTACATAAATTCTTAGTGTTACATAAAATAATGGCATAGAATTTTGAGTAGTCATCACCTGGTAAATTTTTAGTCCCCTTTTGTTTCACCATGGAGATGCTACTCCAACACCCTTTGCTGCTCAGTGAGAAAAATACTTTAAAAAAATCTTCAGAGTTGAATTGCCAGCTGCTTACATGGGCCAACTTGGACTTCAGAATAAGAATATACTATTATCATTAAAACTTAGCCATGTTTAAGCCATGGATTAATTATTGAGTAAAATGGGCAGGGGAAGCAGGGGTGATGACCTGGAGAATGTGAACTGCTGTAGAATTTTGTCAGTATTGAAGAAATTCCCAAGATCTTTCTAAATTTCCAAACTTACTGATATCATGAGAACATTTTTCCATAAAGTGCTATATTGTATGATCTACCTTATAAGACTATTAAAATTAATGGTGCCAGAAAAATAATGTACTTGTGATAACATGTATGACATTAACCATGAAATAACCTTAATCATCAAATAAACAAAATTTTTAGTCATAAGTAACGTTTAGAACAAATAGAGAATTGTAATAGCTATCCGTAGAATAGGTAGAAAATGATATAATATGGAATTGCAGGTCTAAGATAATCAGCTGTTCCCTATTACCATAGTTAACTTGCTTTTACTCTTAAACCTTTGTATTATTTTGAAATGGAAATTATATCTTATAAAAGTAATGCCTACTCTGCATTGTTGACCTTCAGATTTCCTGGAGTCAAATTCTTGAATGCTAAATCCACTAAAGCCAAGGGTCTACAATACTATAAAGAATAATCACCCTTGGTATGATATACAGTATTCGATTTGAGGAAAAGAAGACAAAGCAGTGTCTGAACATTTACAATAACTTTGTCCAATGTTCAGGTATCATGGCAGTTTGTCCATCCTACTGTGTGGAGATAGTTCCGTTTTCTGTAAATTATCCTTTAATCTAACCTAAGTGGCTGTTTAAACATGACTTATTTTAGTTGTTCCTTGAATATTCCAAGATAAGTTATCCTGAGTACTGTTGCTTTCTTCTTTTTTATCATTTGAGGGAGAGTGGTAGATAGGGGGAAATATGTGGGGGAAAGTGATATATAAAGGATTTTGTTTTATAAATAATAACTTTCTGGTACTTTTCAGTTACATGAGCAATTAATTCTCTTAGAAATCCTGAATATACCAGTAACACTTTTATATGCCATTATAGAGCATTGTATCAAAATTGGATAGACAGGACAAATTTGGAAAAAATATTCTTCTTTAACAAGGCATCAGGCCATTTTTTTTTCCTGGAGTGATACTGCGGTCATACCACATGTCTGTGTTACAAACTGCCTACTGCTGGGTATTACAGCATCACTGAAAAACCTTGGCTGTTGGGTTACAAAAAATCTAGATTAAGATTTAACTGCTACAGTTTTGACATGTGACTTTTCTTTTTTTATTATTATTTTATTATTATTATTATTTTTTAATAAAGATGGGGTTTCACCATGATGGCCAGGCTGGTCTTGAACTTCTGACCTCAGGTGATCCACCCACCTCAGCCTCCCAAAGTGCTAGGATTACAGGCGTGAGCCACCTCGCCCGGCTGACGTGTGACTTTTCACAAAGTATTTGAAAATATTAAAGCCTTAGTTTTCTGATTCTTTTTTTTAATTAGTGAAATGGAGATGATGATCAAGTTTTCATGAGGGCAAAATTAACTGAGTTGACACATATAAAGCACTTGGTAATTAGTTTCAGTAGATTTATAGTAAATGGCAGCCATTTGTTTTGGTACCTCCCCTTCATTCACAGGTGTTTATATTGGTCTTTATAATTTGGGATCATATTTATTGGCCATCTACATTTTAAATTTTTTTTTTTTTTTTTTTTTTAGACGGAGTCTCGATCTGTTGCCCAGGCTGGAGAGCAGTGACGTGATACTGGCTCACTGCAACCTCTGCCTCCCGGGTTCAAGTGATTCTCCTGCCTCAGGCTCCTGAGTAGGTGAGATTAC
Source organism: Cebus imitator (assembly GCF_001604975.1). Taxonomy (NCBI): domain Eukaryota; kingdom Metazoa; phylum Chordata; class Mammalia; order Primates; family Cebidae; genus Cebus; species Cebus imitator. The sequence continues at coordinate 790,155 of NW_016107375.1, read as the reverse complement.
ATGCATGGGCCAACACACCCAGCTAATTGTTTGTATTTTTAGCAGAGATGAGATTTCACCATGTTGGTCAGGGTGGTCTCAAACTCCTGGCCTCCAGTGATCTGCCCACCTTCGCCTCCCAAGTTGCTAGGACTGCTGACGCGAGCCACTGTGCCTGGCCTTAAATTTCTCAAAAATAAGTGTCTGTTTTTTAAGTTTTTAGTAATAAATGATTTTTAACTTTATTATTTATTGAATGTATGCTACGCATAAAACAAACCTCATCTTAACAAAAGGATTATAATGAAAAGATTGCTGTATAGTATATTATGCCTTGTTTCTAAGTAATATATTGGTCTGCTTTACTCCAGGACTTGATTTTGTATGAATTCATCTCAGTTTTCTCATCCACAGAAAATAACAAAATTGAGGTTATTTCACTTTATTAACAGGGCAGGTGTTTGTTTGCCAGTGGCAGTCCATTTGGGCCAGTGAAACTCACAGATGGACGAGTCTTTACACCAGGTCAAGGAAACAATGTATACATTTTTCCAGGTAAATCACCATTATTTATGCTATAGAGCAATAGTTAATTATGTAAAAATACTTAATGGAATGCTTTAGAATGAAAGATTGAAATGAGCAACAGTATTTACAGAATTTTGTTATAAATGTACAAGAAAACTCAAGGAATTCATCAAATTCAACATGCTTCATTTTCTCTGAAAATTTATTCATATTGCTAATTAAATTTGTTTTTATTATAGAAATAATGTATTGCATGGTTTGTAAAAATGCAAAGGAACAGAATGGCACAAAATTATGTAACCCTCTCTGTCTCCCCTTGGTGTACCTCCCTATCATACTTCTCAGAACCACTGTCAGTAATGTGCTGGGAGTTTTTCTGGTGGTTTTCATCATGACTGATAAATTTATCTCCTTTTATTGATTCTTGCAACTCAACTGTATGTATGAATGTCACACTATGAAATATAAGTAATAGTGCACACATACCTTCTAATACCTTGCTTCCTCTCTCTACTGCTTAATTTGTCTTACTACTTTTAATTAGGTTTCCTAAGTAGTTACCTTTAATCTTTATATAACATACTTAAAGAGCTTTTCTTAGCAAGTTAAAAGTTTTCATTAGCCTGCCACAATGAAATATGAAAAACATCTGATGTTTTGCTTCTTCTCTCTTCTTATTCCGTCTCTCAGTTTGGGTTGTTAATATTTCTCCTTTGTACAGGGTTTTTGGACATTTGCATTTCGTTCTGTTGTCTATTGTGCTTTGTCTACAGGCTAATTCTGAATATTCAAAACCATGATTATATAAATACTATTCACCATCTAAACAGGAGTGTGATTTAATAAATAGAATATTCAGTTCTATATCACTAAATTTTTGACACTCAAGTATCAAGTGTAATGAATCCTCCTGTAATTTCTCGCCAGCTTTCTTCATTTCTTCTTACTTGGCAGAAAACTATTTATTGTATCCCATGTTGTTCTCTTTACTACCCATGTGGGCTACTGTTCTATTCTTAGCTCTGTCTCATGTTTCTAGAATACATCTTTGACTAAGTTTTTTTCTAAAGTATGGATAAAACTTGATTTTACCCATCTGAAAATATGTCTAAATTAGCTATGTCTTTAGATATATAAAATATGTGTTTATTTTGTCCTCTCACTTAATAGTTTGGCTAGGCAGAGATCTGTGGAGTCAGTCATTTTCCTCAGACCTTTGAAGACATTCTTTCATTTCCTTTTAGTGGCCAGTGAGATTCTCATTCCTTTACACATACTATTTTTTTCCTCTCTCAGAATCTTTAAAATTTTCTCTTTAGATTTCTAAAAGGTCACTGGAATGTTTTAGATGTTTCAAGTCTTTTTTTTTTTTTTCTTTTTATTACTGGAAATTTCCAACATGTAGGGTAGAGGCAATAATTGAAGTCTTATGTTCCAGTCTCCCACCTTTCAGCAGTTATCAACATGTAGCCAGTCTTATTTAGTCTATACTACTTCCCACCCACCCTACCTTCAATGAGTTTTTTTAAAGCAAGTCAGAGATATTGTGTAATTTCATTCATAACTACTTCAGTATATTTCTCTAGACAATTTGGTGTTCCTTTTTTTTTTTTTTTAGACGGAGTCTTGCTCTGTCATCCAGGCTGGAATGCAGTGACACAATTTCAGCTCACTGCAACCTCCACTTCCCAGGTTCAAGCAGTTCCCCTGACTCAGCCTCCTGAGTAGCTGGGCTACAGGTGTACACCACCACGCCAGGCTAATTTTTGTATTTTTAGTAGAAATGGGGTTTCACCATGTTGACCAGGCTGGTCTTGAACTCCTGATCTCATGTGATCTGCCCGCCTCAGCCTCCCAAAGTGCTGGGATTACCGGCATGAGCCATCACACCTGGCCAGGTGTTCTTACTTTTTAAATACAACCACAATCCTGGTATCACACTGAAGGAAGTTAACAATAATTACTTAATATCATTTATCATTAACTCAGTTCAACAACTTATATTTTATTCTAATAACTTTCTTTAATTCTAGAATTGCTCTTCTAAATAGCTACTTTTTAAAATAAAAATGGTTGCAGTATTCTTTCAGATTTTGTGTTTTGTTTTGTTTTTTGAGATGTAGTCTTGTTCTTGTCACCCAGGCTGGCATACAATGGCACAATCTTTGCTCACTGCAACCTCCGCCTCCCGGGTTCAAGAATTCTCCTGCCCCAGCCTCCTGAGTAGCTGTGGTTACAGGCGCCTGCCACCACGCCCAGCTAATTTTTGTATTTTTAGTAGAGATGGGGTTTCACCATGTTGGTCAGGCTGGTCTTGAACTCCTGACCTTGTGATCCGCCCGCCTCGGCCTCCCAATGTGCTGGTATTACAGGCATGAGCCACCATGCTCGGCCTCTTTCAGGTTTTTCTGGAGAATTATCAGTATTCCTTTCAATATTTCTTCCTTTGTGCTGTATTTTCCATAAATTTCTGGTGATCCTCAGATGTCTCTTTCTTTTAAGCGAAGAGTGTGTTGAGTAATTTGATATGATTTTCTTTTGCACTTGTGTCTTTTTTCTTTTGATAGTCCTTTCCCTGACTAGCTGACAGCAGGCTCTAATTAAGATATGACAAGTAGACTTACAGTTTACATAGGCTGGCATCAGGCGAGCATGTATAACTGTTGTCAAAGTAAAGAGGGTATTTAGTCTGTGAATATGTTGGTGCTTTTCTATTATTAATTTTTTTCTCTTTTTTCCCCCGTCATGTTTTCCTGTATGTCTCTTGAGACTTAACTTCTATAATAGAAACTGTCCCATCATCTGTAATCTCTTTCTAGAACGTGATAATGTTCAAAAATCAATGTTTTCTATTCAGTCATATTTCTGTGGCCTAAAAGGCATGAGAACAGGGAAGGAAATACTTTTCTGCTGATTTTAACAAAGCTATTTTTTTGAACCTTTTTTTAGTTTCAGGGGTACATATGAAGGTTTGTTATATAGATAAATTGTGTGTCGCAGGGGATTTCATGTATATTTTGTCACCGGGGTAATAAGCATGGCAACTTTTTTTATACTTATCCTCCTCTCACCCTCCATGCTTAAATAGCCCCCAGTGTCTGTTGTTCCCTTCTTTGTGTCCATGAGTTCTTATCACTTAGCTCCACTTACAAGTAAGAACATGTGGTATTTGGTTTTCTGTCCCTGTGGTAGTTCGCTTAGGATAATAGCCACCAGCTCCATCCATGTTACCGCAAAGGACATGATCTCATTCATTTTTATTGCTGCATAGTATTGTATTTTATTCATACACATGGTATATGTGTACCACATTTTCTTTATCCAGTCTACCATTGATGGGCATTTAGGCTAATTCCATGTCTTTGCTGTTGTGAATAGTGCTGCAGTGAACATACACATGCATGTGTCTTTATGGTAGAACAATTTATATTCCTTTGAGTATATACCCAATAATAGGATTACTGGGTTGAATGGTTGTTCTGAGTTCAGCAAAACCATTTTTTATGTCATATTTAAGGAATTTAGCAGTTGATTATTTTTATGTAACACTTCAAAGTCCTAACTTTAGTAACAGTTATGAATACATAAATATAGAATTAAAAATAACCTGACCAGGCATGGTGGCTCATGCCTGTGTAATTCCAGCATTTTGGGAGGTCAAGGCAGGAGGATTGCCTCAGGCTAGGAGCTTGAGACCAGCCTGGGCAACATAGTAAGACTTCTTTGTCTCTTCCACAAATGAAAAATATTAGCCAGGTGTGGTGGTGCATGCCTGTAGTCCCAGCTAGCCAGGAGGCTGAGGTGGAAGGATTGCTTGAGCCCAGGAGGTCCAGGCTGCAGTGAGCCATCATCATACCACTGCACTCCAGCCTGGGCAACAAAGTGAGACTGTCTCAAAGAAAATAAAATAAAATGACCTGGCATTTGAGGTAGAAATGAGCCTGAAAACAGGAGTATTGGCTGAAAGTCTGTTTATAAAGCAACTTTAAAAAAGCTCTGATAATGTTTGAATGACCTAGGCAAGCAACTCTTAACAGGGTGAAATTTTTTCAAAAACCTTAAAAGGGTCAAAAGGATAAGATATTGACTCTAATAAAATATTGGGGAATTCTGGACCAAGGTTAGGGAGGGAACTAATGCACAGAGAGGTGAGCCAGCTTTTGAAGCCAGTTTTACAGTGAAGGCACAGACCAGAAAGAAAGTGGCTAAGAGGTACAGCTGTGCTTGTCATGGAAGGTGGACAAGATCAGCACCGTGTCCCAGTCTGGCAACACCTCCCACTCTGGACTGAAACCCTAAAGTGCTGTACCTTGGAATGGGGTTATAGTTTGCAGCAGCAATGGGTGATTTAGAAAACCTCAAGCCTCTCTCAGGACTGCCAGTGCCCACAAGTGCCCAACAGAAGCAAACAAAAATTTCTCTGAAATAAGATAACACTATCCTAGTCCTCACTATCCTAGTTCTCAAATTATTTTTATAAATAAATCTTCAAGTACAACCTAAGTAAAAAAAAAAAANAAAAAAAAAAAAAAGAAAAGAAAAGAAAATGAGGCACATAAAGAGACATGACAACAGCCAAAACCAGCAAAACCACGAAGAACATACTAAAACCCTAGATATAACACAAACACCATGAAACAAATATGCTTATGTTTATAGAGATAAAAGCCAATCTTGAAAATTTAGACAAGTACCACTAAATTCTAGAATTGAAAAATGTAGTAATCTATAAGAACTGAGTGGGCCAGGTGTGATGGTTCATGCCTGTAATTTTAGCACTTTGGGAGGTCAAGGCAGAAGAATCGCTTGAGCCCAGGATTTTGAGACCAGCCCTGGAAACATAGTGAGATCCCCATCTTTACAAAATTAAAAATATATATATTAGGCATGGTGGCATATGCCTGTAGTCCTACCTACCCAGGAGGCTGAGATAGGAGCATCACTTGAGCTTGGGAGGTCAAGGCTAGAGCGAGTCATGATTGAGCCACTGTACTCCAGCCTGGGTAACAGAGCAAGACCCTGTCTCAAAAAAAACCCAAAAAACAAAAAACTGAGTGAATGAGGCTTATGGCAGATTAGACCATAGAGAATTAATCAACTGGAAAATATCTCAGAAGAAACAATTCGGAATGCAGCACAGAGAGACCAAAAAAAAAAAAAAAAAGGAAAACCTGGAAAAGTAGGTAAGAGACATTTCATTGATTTATCTTTAATTGAAGTCCTAGAAGAAATGAGAATGAAGCAGAGGCAACATTTGTAGGCCTGATGGCTGAGGTTTTTTTTTTTTAGAACTGATGATTGACAATCAATATTCAGAAAGCTCATAGAAACCCATGTGTGATGCATAAAAAGAAATCTACATCCAGAATCGTTATTGTGAGGCTTTATAGTCACCACAAAGAGAAGAATATGAAAGCAGCCAGAACACAAAGATTTCCTTCAAAGAAGTGACCGTTAGACTGACAGCAGATTCCTCAGTGACAATAAGATACTGAGGCAGTGGAATGACCTATTAAAGTTGCTTATGGGAAATACTTGCCAACCTAGAATTCATGACACAGTGAAAATATTCTTCAAGAATTAGGCAAAATGAAGACATTTTCAGAAAAACAAAAAACCGAGGATTCACCACCTGGCAGATCATTTTTATATTAAAGGAAAGGAAATTTTGTTACTTAGGGAAAAAGAAAATAATCCTACATAGAAACTCTGAGATGTAGGAAGAAATGAAGAGCAAAGAAGTTATAAGGGGGTAGGTACGACAAAATTAATGTTATTTATATAGAGTGAAACAAAAATGATAGGCATTTTGAAAAATACAGAGAGAATTAAAATGCACAACAATAATAGCTCAGTTAAATAGAGTTAAACTGTTATGAGGGACTTACATTGATTGGTAGGAAGGTAAATTAAAAATTAATGTGGAGCTGGAGATGTTGGCTCATACCCGTAATCCCAGCACTTTAGGATATCAAGGTGGGAGGATCACTTGAAGCCAAGAGTTTGAGAGACTAGCCCTGGCAACATAGGGAGACTATGTCTCTACCAAAAAAAATTTTTTTCTTTAATTAGCCAGGTGTGGTGACATATGCCTGTAGTCTCAGCTACTCAGGACACTGAGGCTGGAGGATTGCTTGAGCCCAGGAGTTTGAGGTTACAGCAAGCTTTGGTCGTGCCACCGCACTCTAGCCTGGGTGATAGAGCGAGATCCTGTCTCAAAAAAAAAAAAAAATTTAATGTGGAATTCTGGTAGTTAAAGATGCATGATATAAATTTTAGGATAACCATTAGAATACTACAAAGACTTCCTGTTTATGGTAAGGTAATGGGATGAAATGAGACAACAAAAATTTGAAAAGCAAGAAAGAAGAGGAAAAGGAACATAGAATAAACAAGGCAAGATGAGATGAGAGTGATGGGACTAAGTGGGATGAAATCTGCCCCAGCTACTTAAAAAAATAAATAAATAACTACATTAAATGTAGGTGGACCAAATTCTCTACTTAAAAATGCTATTAACTGTGTGACCTTCTCAGCCCTGGGTAATCTGACAACTAACCTTTCTGAAAGCTGGCTGGGATAGTCTTTGAATAGAGTAAACATTGTTTCTAGGCTGGGAGACACCATAGTTGAGGACAGAGGTGCTAGAAAATAGGAAGTTTAAAAGCCTGTATGCTCAGAGGCAGTAAACCCCACCCTTACAGCTTCCAATCATTTTCTTTAGTTCTTAACCTTTAAATGAGAAATGCTGAAAGATTACTAGTCATCTGAGGAAAGTCTCTCTATGAAAGAGTTTCATAAAAGAGACCAAAGCAGACAAAAAGGAAAAGACATCTTGGAGGAAAAACAAGGATAATGGGAAGAAAAGGAAAGTTTTAAGAATTATCAATATCCTCAGGGGGACAAAATATTATATCGTATAAACAAGACAGAATGTTATTTTTTTAAAAATTAGAAAACAAAACAAGCTCCTAAAAGTGAAGTTTTGTAGCAGAAAGATAGAAGAAAAAGATGATTGAGTTACCTCAAAATAGAGCAAAGGACAGAATAAGGAAAATAAAGCAGAAAAGTGGCCAATCCAAGAGGTATGATATCAGAAAATACAGATTTCAGGGAACAAGAACAGAAAAATGGAGGGAAATGAATCCTTAAGACTTCACAAACATTTCCCAAAACTGAAAGACTTAAGTTTTCAGATAGGAAGCGCCTACTGACTGAATGCTAAACGTGATGAGTTAAAATAATGCACATCAAGGCACAGTGTTATGAAATTGCAGACCATTAGGTATAAAAATAAGGATCTGGCTGGGCTTGATGGCTCATGCCTGTAATCCCAGCACTTTGGGAGGCTGAGGCAAGAGGATTCTGTGAGTCCAGAAGTTTGAAACCAGCCTAAGAAGCATAGTAAAACCCTGTCTCTACAAAAAATTAAAAAGATTAGCCAGGTGTAATGGTACATGCCTGTAATCCCAGCTACTCAGCAAGCTGAGGTAGGAGGATCACTTGAGCCCATGGAGGTTGAGGCTACAGTGAGCTATGATTGTGCTACTGTACTCCACTCTGGGTGACAGAGTGAGACCCTGTTGCCAAAAAAAAAAAAAAAAAAAAATTAAAAAGGGTTCCTACATGCATCCAGAGATTAAACAAAAACAATCACCTCAAAAGGATCTGAACTCAAATTGATGCTTCTTACCAGCAGTAGAAGCTAGATGGTATTGGAATAATACCCCACAGTTCTGAAGGAAAAATATTTCCAAGCCAGAATTCTAAACCTTGACAAACTATCAAGTATAAGTAGAAAGAAGTAAACAAACACATTTTCAGAAATGCAAAATTTCAAAAAATATGTATCTCCCCTGCACTGTTCTTCAGAAAGCCATGGGAGAATGTACCCTACCAAAAGAAGGAGTAACAAAAAAGTCAGGAAAAGTTGGATTTAGGAAATGGAGTCAACTTAGAAGCAAAGAGGCCCATGATGATAAAGTGGTTTTCTAAGATGACAGCTCCGTAGCTGGAATGGGGGACATCCAGACCGGAATGGAGCTTTAGCAGAGATTTATTCTAGAGCATGAAATTAGAGAAAATAGGTCGGGTGCAGTGGCTCACTGATGCATGTAATCCCAGCACATTTGGGAGGCTGAGGTGGGCAGATCATGAGGTCAGGAGATCGAGACCAGCCTGGCCCACACGGTGAAACCCCAGCTACTTGGGAGGCTGAGGCAGGAGAATCGCTCAAACCTGGCAGAGGTTGCAGTGAGCTGAGATTGCACCATTGCACTCGAGCCTGGGCAACAGGGCGAGACTCATCTCAAAAAAGAAAGAAATTAGAGAATATTTAAAATAGCTGAAATATAAGAAGGATTTAGACAATTGAGTGAGATTCCAGGGTGAAATAACAACGTTAATTACTAAAAAATCAAAGTAAAGTAAAAAAGGACAATTATTAACTTCAGGAAAGACAAAGTTATGCAGAAAAGGAAAAGTAATCATGATATAGTGTTAATGCATGGCTCAACTGCGAATAGCATTTATGAAGTCATAATAATATAAACATTGAATAGTGATATAACCAAAATTATGCTCTAACTATACTGGGAAGAGAGAAAGCTGAAAATATAAAAGAGCACTAAATACTTAATTTTCACAGGAAGGAGTCAGTGATCTCCAAAACTCAGAGATCACAAGTTCAGCACCATAAGAAAGGGCAAAAAAAGAGAAAAAAAAATCACAAGACACATAAGTTATTTAAGAGTGAGAGAAACATTAATCAGCAAAAAAAAATTGAAAGTCATTGCCTCTGTAAAGCAAGAAATAGAGGGTTAGAGGTGGGCTGGGAACTGGGTATTAAAACAAGTGTTAATTGTATGTATTTGTAATTTTCATAAATGCAAAAACAACTGAGAAAAGCCATTTGATATTTCAAAAATTATTTAGCAAATAAGAATCATTAACTAAAGATTGTTTGATTTTAACTCAGATTTCTGTTTTTTCTTGGCTGTTTTCTGTTTTTTGGGGAGCTATTTGGGATGTGGATGGGTTATCATCTATTTGCCTGAACACAGGAATTGACTTCTTTCATAATTTGAAAAGTGATCTTACTAAGTAAACTTTAAAATGTATTCTAGGTGTGGCTTTAGCTGTTATTCTCTGTAACACCCGGCATATTAGTGACAGTGTTTTCCTAGAAGCTGCAAAGGTAAATATTTTAAATGTTGTTTATTTTATAAAGGATGAACAGATCTGAAAATTAAAATTATAAAGATGAACAGATCTGAAAATTAAAAGCAGGGAGATAATGGGTTAAATCTGCCTTATTAATGAAGTTACTCATAAACTACTTTTATGAATTGCCTATTTAGGCATAAAATTATGTTTTTAATCATGACTTTTCATATGTTTGTAAACTGAACCCTCTTAATAACACTTTTAGACTGTATTTATGTTATATATATCTGGATATATTGTGACAGCATAAATAATTCCTTGCATGTTTTTAATGAACAAGTACTGGTATTATTTGGAGTGCGAGCCTATGGGAGCTCCAGACTTTGAGGTATTTCTGAATAACTCACATTAATACATTTAATGTCTGTTTTCAAAGTAGCCATTGCAATTAAGCCAAGCTCTACATGTATAATGTAAAGTAGAATGTATCAGTAAGTCTTTAAATCTGGTTATTTATTGTTTAGTGGTGAATGGTTATAATTTCTGCAGTGGTTTAAGTGTATTCCTTCAAGAAATAAGGGAAATTATATTACCTGTATTACTCTCTGTTTCCCCAGTGCTTTTTCCATTTTACAGGGTCCTTATTCTGTTATTTAAAAAAAAAAAAAAAAAGGCAAAATGCTGTTTTTCTCTTCAGGCACTAACAAGCCAGTTGACGGATGAAGAGCTAGCCCAAGGGAGACTTTACCCACCGCTTTCTAATATTCAGGAAGTTTCTATTAACATTGCTATTAAAGTAAGTAATAACTTAAACTTTTTCATATTAATTTTAATGACATTTTCTTATACAATAAATACAAATTTATTAGAGATAAATCTTAAATATTTAGAAGGCTGCAGAAGCTGGGCGCAGTGGCTCATGCCTATAATCCCAGCTACTTGGGAGGCTGAGGCAGGATAATGCTTGAACCTGGGAGGCAGAGGTTGCAGTGAACTGAGAGATAGCACTACTGTACTTCAGCCTGGGCAACAAGAGCAAAGCTCCGTCTCAAAAAAATAAAAAATAAAAAAAGTAATAACAGTAATAACAGTGTAGTGAACAGCCATCCTTACAAATAAATCTATGTGTGTATTTGTGATGGTTTTTCTTTGCCATAAATTCTAAGCTTAAGAACCAAGGTTTTTAAGGTGTTTAAGGCTTCTGATGCTTATTGTCAAATAATCTCTTCAGAAAGTAAGTACTGATTTACATTGCAGCAATTAGATATGAGTGTATCTTTTTCCACACTTTTGCCAATAGTTAGAATTATTTTTTTAATCTTGCATATTTAATAGGTAAAAATTGTTTTGTTTCTCATTTTTATTTAAGGCATTTATTAGTGAGATTGAAGAATTTTTTTATTTATTCAACAATTGTATTTTTTTGAGACGGAGTCTCACTGGGTCGCCAGGTTGCAGTGGCACAATCTCTGCTCACTGCAACTTCAACTCCCTGGTTCAAGCGATTCTCCTGCTTCAGCCTCCCGAGTAGCTGGGATTACAGGCACAAACCACCATGCCAGCTAATTTTTGTATTTTTAGTAGAGACAGGGTTTCACCATGTTGGCCAGGATGGTCTCGATCTACTGACCTCGTGATCCACCAACCTCGTGATCCACCTACTTCTTCGATGAACTACTTTTCCATGACTTTTGCTCTTTCTTGTATTAGATACTTGCCTTTCTACTTTCTGGTATTGATTTCTGAGGGCTTTTTATATATTAAGTGTAGTGATCCTCCTATTTGCTGTGGTGCAGATGTTTTCACATTTGTCACTTGTTTTAACTTTATAGAATTGTTTGACATGTTTTTTTAAAGTTTTTTTATGGGATTATTTGTTTATTTTTTGGATTTTGTCCTCACCTTTTGTGAATATTAATGCCTTCTGTCCAAATCATAAATATTTACTTGCATTTTCTAAAATAAAACTTTTTAGTCTCTCTGGAATTTATTTTAATGTATGATAAGAGAAATGGAAACATTTTTTTCCTGAGTAGTTAACCAGTCGCCCAGCATTATTTATTGATTAATGCATCTGTTGTTTCCAGTTAATTGGGAGTTGAATCTGTTCCTGGAATTTCTATTCCTGACCATTTTTGTTTAGTATCTGACACTGTTTTAATTTTTTTTTTTTTTTTTTNTCATGAATTCCTACTATGTACTGGGTGGTGAATTAGATCCCATGTTCATGCAATTATCCCAATGACCCTGCCAGGTAGGTAGAATTCACCCTTTTTTTTGAGACAGCATCTCGCTCTGTCATCCAGGCTGGAGTGCAGTGGCGCATTCTTAGCTTACTGCAACCTCCAACTCCCTGGTTCAAGTGATTCTCCTGCCTCAGTCTCACATGTTTTAATATTTATAATGTGTATAATATGGTAACATTTGGTTCTTTATCTTTCCCATCATTATGCTTTTTCAGTATTTTCTTGTCCTCAATTTTTTTCTTTTGCATAAATTTTTGTATCCGTTTTTTTAATTTAAAAAACTCTGCAACTTTGGTATGAAATTATTACATTTATAAATTAGATTGGTGAAATTGGGTCTCTCAGTATTGAGTATTCTCCAGTCAGTATCTCTCTTTACTTATTAAGGCCTTTTCAAAAAAATCTTTCAATATAATTTTGTTTTCTTCATTGGAATATGGCATTTTTACTTTTTTTCCAAAATATTTAAAAATTTATGTTATTCTAATATAATAGACATTTTTTTCTTTCCAAGTATTTTCTTATTGATCATTTCTAATATATAGGAAAAGGTAGGAATAATAATTCTAATTTGAAAACATAATCATTTTTATGAATTTACTTGATAACCAGTTTTTTGAACAATCTTAATAGTTTTTCATTTCATTTGGAATTGTTTTTAATTGTCTGCAAGTAATTTTTTCTTTTTTAATATGCATAGTCCTTTTTTCTCTAACTATAAATTAGCTGAAACTGCAGAATAGTTTTAAGCAATTAGATTGGTAAGGGCATTCTTGTATTTTTTTTTTCAATTTATAGACAGTCTGTATTGCCAAGCTGATTTCAAACTCCTAGGCTCAAGTGATCCTTCTACCGCAACCTCCTGAGTAGCTAGAGCACATACCACCACACCTGACTAACATCTTTGTATGGTAATATTAAATATGATGCTAGCTTTTGATTGAAATAAGGATTTTCTACTTTTTAAAATAAGTAGGCTTCTATTTCTAGCTTACTAAGATTTTTCTTAAACATCAGGATTGACTGTGGAATTTATCAACCACAATTTCAACTTCTGTATAAAATTTTATCATATAATATCATAAAATTTTATCGTTTTGACAATTAATTTTTTTTTTTTTTTGGAGACAGGGTTTTACGCTGTCACCCAGGTTGGAGTGCAGCAGTGTGACCTCAGCTCCCTGCAACCTCTGCCTCCCAGTCTAAAGCAATCCTCCCACCTCAGCTTCCCGAGTAGCTGGGACCATAGGCATGTGCCACCATGTCCAGATAATTTTTTTTGCATTTTTGGTAGGGACAGAGTTTTGCAGTGTTGCCCAGACTGGTCTCGAACTTTTGAGCTCAGGAGATCTGCCCACCTCGGCCTCCCAAAATACTGGGATTATAGGGGTGAGCCACCATGCCCAGCCTTGAGTGCCCAGCCTTAACTATTAATTTTATTATTGCATTATTTTGGTGCCTATAATCTAAGCAAAGATTGGGAATTGGTATGTTTACAGAATAATAATTGAGCCTGGAGTCTAACAAACAGGTAGGGAAATGGCATAAAAGAAAATTTGAAAGTTATATTAAAGCCAGCTGTACCAATTTACAAATGCCAGGCTACAGAGTGTGATTACCTTCTATTGTAAAACAATTGAAGATTTTATAGAGCCCAGAACTAGGATGATAGAGTTCAATTAGAATTTATAGAATGATATTTCAGGTGGGGCAGATTTTGGAAGATATTGGTCAGTTAAGAGATTACTGGGCCAGGCACAGTGGCTCACCCCTGTAATCACAGCACTTTCAAAAGCCAAGGCAGGAGGATGGCTTGAGGCTGTAAGTTTGACACCAGTCCTGGACAACAAAGCAAGATCTCACCTCTACCAAAAAAAAAAAAAAAAAAAAAAAAAAAAAAACAAAAAAAAAAAAAAAAAAAAAAAAAAAAAACAAATTAGCCAGGCACAGTGATGTGCCTGTAGTCCCAGCTACTCAGGAGACTGGGGTGGGAGGATTGCTTAAGCCCAGGAGGACAAGGCTGCAGTGAGCTATGTTCATACCAGTGTGCTCCAGTCTAAGTGACAGAGCAAGACCCTGTCTCTAAGGAAAAAAAAAGAGATAATTGGTATGTCCAAATGAGAGGTAGTACATAAGGTCATAGAAGGAGACCTCTGCCTGGGATTAGAATAGGTGCACGGGCCCAGGTTCATGTCTCTGCACTTCCCCAGAGGCAGGAGTAGAGAGTGTGCTGCTTCTGCAGTGGCATAAGCTTTTCTTTCTAGAAGCAAAGAAGAAAGGGTTAGGTTTTCATCGTGGTCTCTCTCTCTTGGCAGGCTACCTATATGTATTTACTGGAGTGACACATAGTAGAACTTAAAAGTGTTTGATTTTATCTCTTAAACTTTCCATAGTTTCCAAATGTTTTGAAATGAATCAAAGTAATGTTATTCCTTTTTTTGAAAAAAGAAAAATACCATTCTTCTAAACTTATTTTCCTGTGTTATAATAGTATGTTGTCTCTCTAACAGGTTAATACTCAGAGCCTACGCAATAACCTTATTTATTTTTCAGGTTACAGAATACCTGTATGCTAATAAAATGGCTTTCCGATATCCAGAACCTGAAGACAAGGCCAAATATGTGAAAGAAAGAATATGGCGGAGTGAATATGATTCCCTGCTGCCAGATGTGTATGAATGGCCAGAATCTGCATCAAGCCCCCCTGTGATAACAGAATAGAAGCACTCCCCTGATAAATACTTTCTGTGCTCCAGAGAACCCCTTTTTTCAGACAAGAAGAAATAATGTCCTCAGTTTTATGATGTTTTCTGTGTTTTGTTCTCCCTGACCACTTTGGTTGATGTATTTTTTCCATGCATCTTCACATCTGTTGGAGTAGATGTGTTGATGGATTGCACTGCCCAGCAGCATCTTACAATCAGATAATCGTGATGCTTTAATTCTAACATACAGCCCATGCCACATCCAGGAGATGTAAAAAGTGTGTTTGTGAATGTCTTCATTTATACTCTAATTCAGAGTTGCCAAAGTATTTGCTATTTACTATTATGGGTAATAATCTTCTCTCACCTAGTTCTTTTAGAGCTACTAAAATAGAAGTTTATGGATAGAAGGACAGAATTTTGAGAAGAAACTAAATTCCAAGGAAAAATTGTCAGTATCTAAAAATGTTCTATATCTGCTTCATCTTACCTTCATACTCTGAAATTCCCTTATAGCAGACAAAGCTAGGGATATATTAAAATTTTACCCTATTTATTTTCTGGAACTAAATCAAGGCTTAACTATAACATTATGAGAGTAATGGGTACTACTGCTGGCTTTTAAATAAATAAAAGTCATTGTTTCAACAGTATATAAAAATCATAGTGTAACCTTTTTATTTAATAAATATCTTCAATTTAATTGCTTCAGTTATGCTGTCTTACTGCTCAACTAGAAATTTAGATTTGCTTATTATGAAAAACACGTATTTTCATTACTTCTAGATGATTCTAGGAGGGAGTATAGGATACCTAACACATATGGGAGACATCACGTGACTTTTAAAATCTAAGTCATGCTTCACATCAAAATGAGTCATATTTAACTGGAGAAACTGTGCCCTTATTCCAGCACTGATGTTCTTTATTACTTGAGATAATTTTGCAATGTTACAAATGTTACTATGATACTATTTCTTTGAATATCATTAGTAGTGACAACTCTTTCACCATTGAAGGCAGATTTAATTTTTTTAAACCACCAAAATTAATTTAGAGCTAAGTGGGGATTAATAAGGTTGGTGGTATTCATCCAGGAAATGCCCTTTTCAATCCCAGTAAAATAATAACGGCTAATGAGAACAATTTTCTTATGTGGCTTGCATATTGGAGAATTCTAAAGGAAAATGTATCTGCCTACCATAGTTGCTTTGAGGGAAGAAAACTTTTAAATGCTCACTATAGGATAGTAACAACAGATAGTCATCGATAATATGAGTATGCACAGTATTTTATATTGCTTTGTAGGAAAAAGACCAGTTTTTTCATCTTCTGCCTATAGAAATTGATTCATAATATATATATATTTTTTTTTTTTGGTGACAGTTCTGCCTTGTCGCCCAGGCTGGAGTGCAATGGCACAGTCTCAGCTCACTGCAACCTCTGCCTCCCGGGTTCAAGCCATTCTCCTACCTTAGCCTCCCAAGTAGCTGGGATTACAGGTACCACCACCACACCCAGCTAATTTTTGTATTTTTAGTAGAGACAAGATTTCACCATGTTGGTCAGGCTGGTCGCAAACTCCTGACCTTAGATGATCCACCGACCTTGGGCTCCCAAAGTGCTGGGATTACAGGTGTGAGCCACCACACCTGGCCCAATTCATAATAATTTTGAATGTAATTTAATACTTTCAAAATGGTTGCAAGGGCATTGCCATTTGGAGTATGGGAAAATGCAGTTGGCTAATTCATTGAACAGAGGTGTAGTCAGAAGTCTTTTTCATAACATATGGTCACAATTTCTTTCTTCTAATTAAAGATGAAAGGTTTATGAGTTTCGGTTTGTTTTAGATACGGGGTTTTGCTATGTTGCCCTTGCTAGAGGGCAGTGGTTATTCACAGGCACAGTCATAGAGCCCTGCAGCCTGGAACTCCTGGTTCAAGCTCTCCTCCCACCTCAGTCTCCTGAACAGCTTGGGCTAAAGGTGTGCACCATTGCACCTGGCTGAGAGGCTTCTGTTTTTCATGTTCCCTTTATCAAAACAAAATCACCCCTAAAAATACTCTGTGTGAAATCATGATTTTAGTTCAACATAAGAAGTACAATAAGTGTAACCTGTTTCTTGCTTGGTGCTTATTGAAGGCAGGAACATGTGCTGAATTAAAGTAATTTTACTAAGAAGTTTGCTTATTAAGCACGTCTGGTACAGTCTTCATGGAAGTTATTCAGCATTTTAAGGAAAAAATAGGCTAAATGGCATATAGCCTGCTTAAATGAAACAATTCTTTTTTTTTTAAAAGCTCCCTGTTTTCATTGTTACTTACCAATCAGTATTTTAACAAGTATCAATTATTGGATGTAAATTAAAGTAAAATTGCTTAATATTTAAGCTAAGAATACAGGAAGGACTATTAGCATTGAGGAAATAGGGGGAGACCAGAATGGCGTCAAGCTGGAAAAAAAATGTTACCTTCGGTGAGACTTTACATAGCAAGAAGGTAGTTATTTTGAAGAACAGCAATAGAGAATCTTATTTTGAATTGAGAAGAAATTCTAATGATTATTGTGTCAGTGAGTCATAGGAAAAGGTGAGAATACATGTGTTTCTAATCTCCCACCACCACCAGTTGTGTGGAACAAATTGGATTACTAGCAAGGGTAAGGTTTATTGGCAATAATGAGAAGTTTTAGTCCAAGATTTTAGTTAAAATATATATATTTTAATTTTTATTGTACTTTAGGTTCTGGGGTACATATGCAAATCATGCAGGATTATTGCATAGGTACATACATGGCAAGGTGGTTTGCTGCCTTCATCCCTTATCTCCTCTATCTGGTATTCCTCCCCTCATTATCCCTCCCCCCACCCCTCCCCCCGCAACTGACCACCATGTGTGATGCTCCCCTCCCTGGGTCCACGTCTTCTAATTGTTCAACACCTGCCTATGAGTGATAACACGCCGTGTTTGGTTTTCTTGTCTTTTAAAGGGTGAATTCTTAACCAAGAAGGTGCCTCAGATCACTGTGAAGCTTTAAAATGCAAGTGCCTTTGTTCCTCTTCCCTCCAGGCCCCCAGGGGCAGAGCCCTGGCTGGTGTCTTTTCACAAGGTCCCCTAACACACTGATTCTGCCCTGACAATCGCTGCCGTAGAGCAGGCAGCAGAATCTTTTGGCGAACTAACTGGATTCTGATGCTGATGGAGCGGGCCTGGGGTGGAGCCTGAGACTTTTTTTTTTTTTTTTAAGACAGGGTCTCTCTCCCTCTCTCACCCAGGCTGGAGTGCAGTGGCACGATCTCAGCTCACTGCAACCTGTGCCTCCTAGGCTCAAGTGATCCTCCCACTTCAGCCTCCCGAGTAGCTGGGACTACAGGTATTAAGTCACCACACCTGGCTAATTTTTGTATTTTTAGAAGAGATGGGGTTTTGCCATGTTGCCTGGGCTAGTCTCGAACTCCTGACCTCAAGTGATCCACTTGCCTTGGTCTCCCAAAATGCTGGGATTACAGGCATGAGCCACTACAGGCATGAGCCACCACATCCAGCCAACAATGCCGTTTCTGACAAGCTCCCAGATGATGCCTTTGCTGCTGGTACTGAGAACAACATGCTGAGAAGCATTGCCCCAGGGTACTGCATGCAGTGGGCAGTTCTTTAGTGTTTATGTATCCTATACTTCAATTTACATGAAAAAGATCAACTGAAATTAAGTTCTTACACAAAATAGTTTTCATCTAGTTTTATTATGTTTTTACAGGCTGTTTATAAGAACAAAAAATACAGAATTTTTGAACGTATTTTTCTGAAAACAAAAACTAGAATACTCTTGAATTCTAAACTGTAGATTTGTAGTATACTTTGTAAAGCTAGCAACCAATTTTTATTTGCAAAAGATTAGCTATCAAATGGACATTTATTTCTCCTCTGTTAGTTTTCTTACGACTTACCTTATCCTTTGTCCTTTTTCTGTAAATCATCAACCTTTGGAGAAATAGGATTTTACATTTTTGCAAATGAGTTGCCAATATATTAAGACCAAAACATCCTTATTAAGGAGTATGGAGCATTATTTACTGGCTGTCAGAGAACAGAAAACCCAAAAAGGTGGGTGGGGAGTGAAGAAAGTCTTGCCTTGGGAAAAATACTTCACCAAATGCTCTGGTAGATTTTTTCTCAAGCCCATTCAGTATCCTTCAAGGATAACTTTTTCATACTTTTTTTTGGTTTGTTTGCTTCTGCTAGTTTTATGACAGAGGTTATAATACTCTTTTCTCCTCTCTTCTTTGACATGTTATGTTTTTTTTTTTTTTTTTTTTTTTTTTTTTTTTTTTTTTTTTTTTTTTTTTTTTTTAACTTCTTCACACTCTTAACAAAGCTTCAGGGCTCTGTTGAATTCACCAAAATGGAGTCAGCTCTGGTGAGCCTATGTAATACTGAATAACATTAATATAAAGCCATAGCTCTTTACTGGGCTGCCATTTAAAGGGAAGTCCTAACGAACTAAATGGCACCAACATCGTGTTTCCAAGACAAGACCTCACGTGTTCAGGTGCAGCCATGTATTCATATAGCTCTCAACTGGTTCATGATTTGCACTTTGTGCATCTAATTATTAAATGAAACTCTATAGGTGAGCTGAAGTAACATACTTCATATTTAAAATATTCACAGCAGTTTGACCACAGAAAACTTTCTCATCTGAAATAAGGATAAGATTTTTTCTTAATGTAAGCAGAGAAAAAACTTAATGTTTTATTTCAAATTTCAGTAAATTCAGGTAGGTCTAATTAAAACATGACTATTGACTAGTGATTAGATTTTAAAACATTACTTTCCTTTCTTGAATAAAGAAAATTGTGCCTCTCAAAGAGAAAAGTAAATATGGAAATATGTTCAGTTGCATAAAATAGACACATTAAGTCAAGTGAGTTGAATGCTTAGTATCTTTTGGTAAACAGCATTTTGTCAACAAACTTTTCATTTGGCTATAGAATCTTGTTTTTTCCAAATAAAAACTTTGCAGTTGGGAAAGTTATTCCTCCATTCAGCACACTTTTTAACTAGGGGAAACTTGTGGCTATATAGTCATCAGTTTTCAGGATTTTCTTTTATGTTCTAGAAAAGTTATTTTTCCTTTCCTAATTTTAAGTGTATATTCTAGCAAGTCATTGAGTCCTGTACAGCCATTGAATTATCACCAACACATCTGATATAGACAGTGGGCTAATGACAAACTAAATGTTACAAATAATACTACTCTAAACCAGACATTGTTCTGGGGATCTGACATATTTAATCCTCACTGCTACCCTGTTTCTGTTTCCTGATTTACAGAGAGGGACAGAGGCACAAAGAGATTAAATGACTTGTCATAGGTCTTATGATGAGTGGCAGAGCCTGGATTTTTAGCTCAGACCCCTCTCAGAGTGAAGAAATCTGTGTGGCGATTTTATGTAATACCTTCAGGAATTGTTACTTCGGATGAGAATTCTTACCTATTCTTATGAGATTAGTCTTCCACCCTTTTTAATACATTTTACCAGTTTATCTGATGTTTACTTTGTTCCCATTTATAATTCAAATACAATATAAACCTTTTATTCATTTAGTCTTCATTTTAAGTACTGGATACAAACAGTAAAGATTTGGCTTTGAATTGAATAAATGACACCAAAAAGTCTATTCACTAACATCTTTTGATTTAGTAATTTTCACAGAATCCATGACTGCTATCCCTTCTAGTTTCAATTGTGCTTATATATTATAATATTCACTTCATGAATCTACCTGTCAATTTGTATTTCAATTATAAGGTATATTTTAAGTGATATCTATGTATTGTATCCATATATTCCATTGAAAGGTGAGAATTAGAAAGTGGTAAAATAAAAATGTGTATAAAATAAGAACTTTCTAAAAAAACCTAGTTTAGCTAAATATGACAATATAAAATTTCTTCCCAGTGTTTTATTATACTTTTCCTAATGACCTTTAAATTTAACTGAAATTAAAACTGTACTTTT
>NW_016107375.1:748783-769330 GCF_001604975.1 Cebus imitator | reverse complement strand
TTTTGTACTTTTTTAGTAGAGATGGGGTTTCACCATGTTGGCCAGGCTGGTCTCAATCTCTTGACCTCGTGATCCTCCCACCTCGGCCTCCCAAAAGTGCTGGGATTACAGGTGTGAGCCACCTTTGATAACATCCCAGACACTAATTATTGACTTCAAGGAAGCCATGTATTGCAAGTCATTGCTTAGCCTTTCACGTCTTTGTGTTGATAAGATAATGGAATGGGTAGTCTTACAGTAATTGCTTATGGGAATGCTAGTTTAAGAGGAATGCCTTATTTAGAACATATGATACCAGATTGACTTGTTACAAATGGTTCCAAGAATCAGTCTAAAAAGTTTATAATTATGTAAATTATTTTTTCTCTTTTGTGATATGTTGTAATGAGATGTGTGTTCTTATATTTTCTTAGTAAAATTTTCTTAAGCATAAAAATGCTTTACAATCTTGTTTTTTAAAGGCACTGTGTACAGGACACTTTTAAACTTGGTAATGTTATAAACCATAACACACACACACACACACACACACACTCTTTCTCTCCTTCTCTCACTCTCTCTCTTCAGAGTACTTGATCCCTTGGGAATGTATGGTTGGGCTTAAATTCACATGTAGAGTACTAGTTTTGCTCCTCATCTTTTCATTTTCTTTTGCTCAGCTTCCTACTCTATTCCTCTCCTTATTTGATTTAATAATACTAAAGGAATTATCTAACGCCTTTTCTCCTCCCCACTTTCTCACACACAAACACCGAGACCCTCATGTTAAAATACTAAAACAGAAGAGACTGTATGTTGATTTTGTGATGAAGGGGGGAGTTATATAATAACGAATACCTACTGAGACCCTTAGATAAAAGTTCTTTTCTTACCTCAGGATTCATGAATAGCTTCTGGGAGTCCATGAAGCCCCTGAAATAATACATGATCCGATGCTTGTGTCTGTTAGAGGGAGAGAGTCCATCACCGTCATCAAAGGGCCCTTTCTTTCCCCAGGATAGGTTGAGAAAAACTAGCCTACACCTTTTTTTTTTTTTTTAAATATAGGTTCTCATTCTGTCACACAGGCTGCCGTGCAGTGGGGCTATCTCGGCTCATTGCAACCTCTGTCTCCTGAGTTCAGGTGATTCTCCCACCCCAGCCTCCCAAAGTGCTGGGATCACAGGCGTGAGCCACCTTGCCCAGCCGGCCAACACCATTTTTTAACAAGTCCATTGTGCTTCTTTTTTGGGAGGGCTGGCATGGTGAAATATAGGCCCCAGCTTTCATCGAGGCTGAAATAGGCAGCCAGACCAATAAAGGCTTTTTGTTTCCTTTACAGCAAATAACACCCAGATACCTCAGCAAGAGCAGTGGGTCAGCAACACCTCCTTGCCCAAATATAACTGCTCTGTTCTTGAATCCTGAACAGTGTGGACCTCAAATACCACCTGGTCTATGTCCAAATTGAACACAATGCAACTTTAAAAACAAATGATTTTCTTGCTCATGCTGGTCTAAAAATTACACTTAGATCTCCAGCTGCTGGGAATATAACTACCATCCCCAATTGCTGCACTCTGAAATTCGTCATGGCTTTCACATGGAAGCCATACCGCCTGTGGGCTGCTCTTAGCCAGAGACTTCACACAGCAGGGATGGTATGATAGCCCTATTCCTGGAAGACAGGAGACTCCTCTGATGGGTAGCTTTAGCTCAAGCCCTCCCCCATGGCCTTGCCAAGCTCAGAACTGTACTTCAACCTAAGTCACTTCTTCACCCAACCTCTCTTCCTTTCCTCTCTCTTTCACTTGGAATCAGATCTGTATGATGCTCTGAAAGCTCTTGCAGGCTCTTTCTGGCTCCCTCCCCACCTTTACAGGCATTTCTTCTCATATAAATTACCTGCGTATCAGCCAGGTGAGGTGGCTCATGCCTGTAATCCTAGCACTCTGGGAAGCTGACATGGGAGGATTTCTTGAGCTCAGCAGTTTGAGGCCAGCCTGGGCAACACAGTGAGACCTCTTGTCTACAAAAAATACAAAAAATTAGCTGGCATGGTAGTATGCCCCTGTAGTCCCAGCTACTTGGTAGGCTGAGGAGGAAAGATTGCTTGAGGCCAGCAGGTCAAGGCTGCAGTGAGTCGTGATCGTGCCACTGCACTATCTCAAAAAACAAAAAAATTACTTGCATGTCTATTCTCATCTTGGATGAGATGTTCCTGCTTGGATGACCCAGACTAACACAGTGGGTGATTCAGAATATAGGTCTGTAGATTAGAAGCATTAAAACTATTAGAGCTATTGGTAAGAATTAGACTTTCTAGATTTTCTGATATGATTTTTCTTCCAGATATACCATCTCCACTCCAAACCATGTTGTAAGCTAACCTAAACCAATTTGGACACATGTTCCCAAAACAGGTACTTTCAGGTCGGTAACAATACCGAAGAGGTTTGAGGTGGGTAAGGGTTAGCTACCCTCTACAACCTCACTACCAGGTTTTAATATAAACAAGCCTCAGACCAAATTCTGCCATGTATGCAAGCATTCATTAAGCAAATATTCATTAATAAGCAGGCACAGGCCAGGTGTGGTGACTCACACCTACAATCCCAGCACTTTGGGAGGCCGAAAAAGGGGGATCCCTTGAGCCAGGGAGTTAGAGATCAGGCTGGGCAACATAGTGCAACCTTGTCTCTACAAAAATTAAATTAGCCAGGCACATTGGTACACACTTGTGGACTCGGCAACTCGGGGGGCTGAGTTGGGAGGATCGCTTGCCCCTGGGATGTTAAGGCTGCAGCCAGCCAAGACTGTGCCACTGCACTCCAGCCTGGGTGGCAGAGTTGAGACCCCATCTCAAAAAAAGAATAAGAATAATAACAAATATAAAATTTTAAAAATAAGCAGACACAAAACAATTCATACTTCTTAGTCTACTCAGGCTATCACAACAAAATACCAAAAACTGAGTGGCTTAAACAACAAAAATTATTTCCTCACAGTTCTGGAGGCTGGACCTCCAGCACAGTCAGCTTCTGGTGAGGGCTGCCTTCCTGGCTTGTAGATGGCCACCTTCTCACTGTGAGCTCACAGGGCCTTTTCTCAATGTGTGCATGTGGAGGGAGGGAGAGAGCAGGGGAGAGAGAAAGTGCATGCTCTTGTCTCTCTCCCTCTTCTTATAAGGACATAGATCCTCCGTCAGGGCCCTACCCTTATGACTTGATTTACCCTTAATTCCTTCCATAAAGGCCTCATCTCCAAATACAGTCACATTGAGGTTTAGGGACTCAACATTTGAAATTTGGGGAGAGACACAATTTAGTACATAGCATGAACTGTATATTTGATGACATTCTAGATCTCTGTCCTTTTAGGGCCTCTAACTATACCTTATAGGAAAGGTTCACTCAAGGAGAACAACATCCCAAAGGCAGGATTTTTGTGCCCTCTACTTGGCATCATGAAATCAGAAAAGGCTTTCCCCGAGACAGGGAATCCAGTCTCAGGTGCCATTCCAAGGGTATACGTTATAATCTCAATAGATTCTTTAGTTTATTAATCGAAGGGTGGAGAGAATCTCTGAATTATTTTAGTCAATCTATCTACATTGAATACCCTGCATTTTACCATTGAGAGCTCTTATTTCTAACATTCATCATGCTAAATAACAAACCAATAAAATCAAATTTTTGACATTCAGTATGCTAATGTGCAAATCATTGGTTTTGTATCAAAATAACAGCAGAAAATCTTGTGGTAGCTACTTTTGCAGTGTAGCTCTCCCTGACTTCAGGCAACCACTTCAGTATTCTTAACAGCATATTGGCTGATCACCCCTAAAATTAAAGCTTAAATTAATTCACAAAAACTTAATACTATATCAGTAGACTGAAATATTGAAAAGGAAACTACAGGTGGGGCACAGTGGCTCATGCCTGAAATCCCAGCACTTTGGGAGGCCAAAGCAGGAGGATCACTTGAGGTCAGGAATTCAAGACCACCCTGGCCAATATGGTAAAACTTAATGTCTACTAAAAAATTCAAAAATTAGCCAGGCGTGGTGGCAGCCACCTGAAATCTCAGCTACTTGGGAGGCTGAGGCAGGAGAATTGCTTGAACCCAGGAGACGAAGGTTACAGTGAGTCGAAATTACGCCACTGCACTCCAGCCTGGGCGACAGAGTGAGATTTTGACTCAAAAAATAAATAAATAGGCCAGACACAGTGGCTCACACCTGCAATCCCAGCACTTTAGGGGGCCAAAGCAGGCAGATCACCTGAGGTCAGGAGTTTGAGATCAACCTGGCCAACATGGTGAAACCCCATCTCTACTAAAAATACAAAAACTAGCTGGGTGTGGTGGCAGGTACCACTGGGAGGCTGAGGCAGGAGCATCGCTTGAACCTGGGAGGCAGAGGTTGCAGTGAGCCGAGATCATGCCATTGCACTCCAGCCTGGGTGGCAACAGCAAAACTCCGTCTCAAAATAATAATAATAAAATAATAAATAAATAAATAAATAAATAAAAGCAAATTATAGCCATTATAACAGATCACCTGTCCCACTTTTACTTAGAAAATAGTCATTACAGATTCGGAAGGATAGTGTTGAAATATGCTGTCAAGGAGGGTATGCGAATAGTTAATTTGAGTGAAATCCAAGTGCCACCATCACACACACATACAGTGTAGGATGAATTAAGGAGGAGGCAGGCTTAGATGAAGAAAACAAAAGTTCTGTGTGGGTCAGTTAAGTTTGATGTCTGTATTAGACACGTTTTGGGTGACACTCAGCATCCAACCCTATTATTTTTGTGCTGCCCTCCTCTATGGAAGCCAAAGCTGGTGTGGGAAGGATCCTTCTGCTCCTTACCTCACGGCAACCAAGAACAGAGGCAAGTATCTACCAGCGTTGTGTCCATGGCAATGCCCTAGGAAGGCTCTGAGGCAAGACCTCAACTGTGGTTCCTGCTTCCTCCATTAGCTCGTGTTTTCTGTGAATTCTGTGGATTGCCCAGTTTCCTTTCAGTCTGCTTAAATTAGCCAAAATTAACTTCTGTTCTAGTAACCAATAATTCTAACTGACATCGAATGAAGATTTCAGCTATCTATAAGGTTGTACATATTAGATCATTCAACCAGACTTTAAGCAAAATGAGGACAGGAGTTGTGCCTTTTGTTTATTTTATATAGTTTCAAAATCTCTTTCTCACCTAGTCCAGAGCTCTTTTTCTTTTTGAATATTTATTTATTTATTTATTTATTTATTTATTTTAAGACTAGTCAAGTACAGCAGTGAGAAGTGGGTGAAGAGTAGAACAAGGAGCTAAATCTGTAACTGACTGTGAACAATCTATTGAGATAAATCACTACCTTCGGACCAGCACAGGGCTCTTTCTCTACTCTATAGGTTTAGGCAGTGCTTGATTTCACATAATCAAATGATCAACAATTTGTGAATGTAATTTGAAAGATAAATATAGTGATGTTGCCATGTTAGCATTTTGTTGGCTCTAAAACTTGCCTACTACTTTTTACTAATTTGTAACCAGAGGCATTATTTTGCCCTTAATTCCAAGTTAGTTACCCTATAGACAAGGCAGTAGGTACGTTCATTTACTGATTCCAGAAGACCACTATTATATTACATGTAGATTATCTCTAAGCAGAAAGCAAGACAGAAGACAGAAAGCAGCTATCTATAAGTAGAAAGCAGCTTTCTCTTACCTGTATACACTGTACTATTAGACATGCTAAGTTATCATTTTGAAATGACTTAAATTTGAATAACACGTTACAAAGCATTTCAACAAGCATCATCTAGTCCTTATAGCAAAAGTTTAAGGCAAAAAGAGCAACTATTATCCTCATTCTACCAACAGAAAAACAGAGGCTCAGAAAAGATAAATGACCACCTGATCCAGGTCACTCAAATACAAAGGTACAAATATCAAGATTTAAACTGTGTTTTGACTCAAAAGTTCATGTTGTTAATCAATGAAAAAAGACAAATGAAAAATTGGGGAAAAGATTTGCAACTTATTTTATAAAGAGTTATTGTTGGCCAGGTGTGGTGGCTCACGCCTTTAGTCCCAGCACTTTGGGAGGGTGAGGTTGGGGGATTGCTTGAGCTCAGGAGTTAGAGACCAACTTGGGTAACATGGAGAAATCCTGTCTCTACAAAAAACACAAAAATTAGCTGTGTGTGGTGGCACATACATGTGGCCCCAGCCACTTGGGAGACTGAGGTGGGAGGATCGCTTGAGTCCAGGGGGATTGAGGCTGCAGTGAGCCATGATCACACCACTGCATTCCAGCCTGGATAACAGAGAGAGATCCTGTTACAAAAAAAGTTATTATCCCCAATATATAGAAAGCACCAGAAAAAGAGAAGATAAAGGCTACTGATACAATAGAAAACTGACCAAAATTTCACAGAAAAAAATGGGCCCAGGCACAGTGGCTCACACCTGCAATCCTTGCACTTTGGGAGGCCGAAGCAGGCGGATTACTTGAGGTCAGGAGTTCAAGATCAGCCTGGCTACACGGTAAAACCCTGTCTCTACTAAAAATGCAAAAATTAGCTGGTCTGGTGGTGTGCACCTGTAATCCCAGCTACTTGGGAGGTTGAGGCGGGAGAATCATTTGAACCTGGGAGGCAGAGGCTGCAATGAGCCAATATCATGCAACTGCACTCCAGCCTGGGTGATAGAGCAAGACTCCATCTCAAAAAAAAAAAAAAAAGCAAATGGATCTTAAATCTATGAAAACATACTCAGCATAGCACACTTATCAAAGATAAATGCAATTTTAAACCACATTAAGATATTAGATTGGCAAAAATCCATAAGTTTGACAACATTACTGGTGATAAAGATCCAAGGAAAATGGCACTCATAAATATGGAAGTCAAAATGGGACAACCCTCATGAAGGGAATTTTAGCAATATATAGCAAAATTATATGTGTATTTACCTTTTCAGCCATCTATCCCACTTGGTAGAAATCTCTGCCAAAGATATACTTGCAAAAATTAAAAATCACTTATGAACAAGACATGTGTTACCATACTGTGATAACAAAACAAAACAAACAGCAAAACTGGAAACAAACCAAAGGACTGACTGAATAAAATGACATAAAATCACTCAGTAAATACTAGATAACTGTGAAAAGGAATGAGGAGGAACTTTGTATATTGATACGAGGTTGTGGTAGCCAAGGTTATGTGCTACCTAAACTTCCTTCAGAAAAAAACTTGCCATTTGGCTACAAGGACTGCACCTTTACTGGGGCATTTTGTTTTTTTTTTTCATGGGAATTTTAATTATCATCCGGGGGCCACTTGCCTTCAGCCTGAAGATATTCCTTTAGTATTTCTTTTTAAAATTTTTCTTTCTTCAGACAAGGTTTCACTTTGTCACCCAAGCTGGAGTACAGTGGTGTGATCACAGCTTACTGCAGCCTCAACTTCCTAGGCTTAAGCAATCCTCCTGCCTCAGCCTTCCAAGTGGCTGAGACTACAGGTGTGCACCACCATACCTGGGTAGTTATTTTTCATGTACCACTATGCCTGGGTAGTTATTTTTTATTTTTATTTTCTAGTAGAGAAGAGGTCTCCTTACATTGCCCAAGCTGGTCTCAAAATCTGGGTTTAAGCAATCCTTTCATGGTTTAAGCAATCTTTCTATGTCAGCTTCCCAAAGTCCTGGGATTAGAGGCATGAGCCACCACATTCAGCCTAGTATTTCTTATAAAGCAGTTCTGCTAGCAACAAATCCTCTCAGTTTTTATCTGAGAAAGTCTTTATTAATCTTCATTTTTGAAAGGTAGCTTTGCTGGACATAAAATTCTTAGTTGACAGGTTTTTTCTTTGTGCACTTTAAATATGTTATCCCACTGCCTTCTGGCTTCCATTGTTTCTGCTGAGAAGTCATCTTTTGATCATGTAAGGGATGAATCCTTTTTCACTTGCTGCATTCAAGATTTCCTCCTTGTCTTTGCTTTCAGCATTTTTATTATGTGTCTGTGTGATCTCTTTGTGTTTATCCTATTTGAGTTCTCACTCTATTAGTTGACTGGGGAGCTGGTTATTTAAAAGAAGCCTGGCCCCTTCTCCTCGCTGTCTTATCATGTGACATGCCTGCTCCCTCTTCACCTTGCCATGATTGTAAACTTCCTGAGGCCCTCACCAGCAGCACACTTCCTATACAGCCTGTAAAACTGGAGGCCAAAATAAACCTCTTTTCTTTATAAGTTACCCAGTCTTAGATAATTTTTTTATAGGAATGAAAATGGACTAATAGGTGGAATTATAGGTGAAACAAGATGGATCAAATGTTGCTAACTTTTGAAGCTGAGTGATGATTGTATATAAAGGTTCACTCCCAACTTCT
Organism: Cebus imitator; assembly: GCF_001604975.1. Taxonomy (NCBI): domain Eukaryota; kingdom Metazoa; phylum Chordata; class Mammalia; order Primates; family Cebidae; genus Cebus; species Cebus imitator. Next base: position 760,951 of record NW_016107375.1, on the reverse strand, counting down.
ATATGTTTGAAATTTCCCACAATAGAAAAATTTTAAAATGAACAAACTTCTATTCTCTAAAAGTATAATAACCTCGTAGAAGGGAGTAGAAAGCTTTGATGGATGGGTAGAAATAAGCCCTAGCCAGGTCTATGGAGAATACAGCTCTGGGAGACCCCTAGCTCAGGAGCCTTCAAGTCCTGGGCTGCAGACCAGTACAGGTCTGTGGCCTGTTAGGAGCTGGGCCACACAGCAGAAGGTGAGAGGCAGGCCAACATGCATTACCACCTGAGCTCTGTCTCCAGTCAGATCAGCCCAGGTATCAGATTGTCATAGCAGCGTGACCCCTATTGTGAATTGCACATGTGAGGGATCTAGGTTGCATGCTCCTTATGAGAATCTAACTAATGCCTGATTATCTGAGATGCAACAGTTTCATCCCAAAACTGTATCCCCACCTGCTTCCCCCAAGGAAATATTGTCTTCCATGAAACTGGTCCCTGGTACCAAAAAGGTTGGGACCCGCTGTCCTAGCTGATTGTGTTCAAGACCAAGCTGTAGAATGCTATGTGTCTTCTTAAGGAACTTTTAGCTAGGCAAGTGTCAAGATAGGTAAGTTCAAGGTCCAGAGTTCAATGCTTTACTAATTTGGACCCCACTTAACCAAGTCCATTTTATTTTTTTTCATTTCCACATTAATTAACGTGTCATCCATCCTACAAGATCCAGCTCAAGTCCTATCTCTTTCTCACTGATCTCTTAGCTAGTGATCCCTCTTTTTCCATATCCCTTTTAGTGGATTGTTTCCTGACAACTTTTGCCAACCTGAGTGTAGTCTCCTTAAAACCAGGGCCTGGCAGGGCACAGTGACTCCTGCCTGTAATCCCAGCACTTTGGAACACTGAGGTGGGTGGACTGCTTGAACTCAGGAGTTTGAGACCAGCCTGGGCAACATAGTGAAACCCCATCAAAAAAAAAAAAAAAAAAAAATTAGCTGCGTGTGGTGGCTTGCCTGTAGTGCCAGCTACTTGGAAAGTTGTAGTCCTGTAGTCCCAGCTACTAATACTTGGGAGGCCGAGGTGGGAGGATTGGTTGAGCCCAGGAGGCAGAGGTTGCAGTGAGCTGAGATGGCACCACTGCGCTCCAACCTGGGTGATAGAGTGTGACCTTGTCTCAAAAAAAAAAATAAAAAGTAAAAATAAAAACAGGGACCATGACATATTTTAAAAATCCTCTCAGCACCAAAAATACTATCCACAAAGTCAGAGCTCCATTAATATTTGAATAAATACAGGTTGAAAGAGCCCAATAAATAGATCAATTAATGATTTTTAAACAAAGAAAAGTGGTCTCTCTGTCCTGGTAGTTTAAAAAAAAAAAAAAAAAACCACTCTGATTCCTATTTTGAAGCTGCTGGACTTTTTTTTAATTTTTTTATTTTTTAGACAGAGTCTCGCTGTGTCGCCCAGGCTGAAATGCAGTGGTGAGATCTTGGCTCACTGTAACCTCCAGCTCCCAGGTTAAAGCGATTCTCGTGCCTCAGCCTCCCAAGTAGCTGGGACTACAGGCGTGAACCACCATGCCCAGCTAATTTTTTTTTCCTTTTTTTTTTTTTTTTGTATTTTTAGTGGAGATGAGGTTTCGCCATGTTGGCCAGGTTGGTCTCGAACTCCTGAGCTCACGCAATCTGCCCACCTTGGCCTCCCAAAGTGCTGGGACTACAGGCATGAGCCATCATGCCTGGACAGCTGCTGGATATTTTGACCACCTCTAGTACGCTGAGCACAAAATCAGTGCATCTGGCAGTACACAGGAGCTTGAAATACTTTTTTTAAAAGTTGTTATTCAAACTGAAGGAGTTTTTCCCTGAGGTCTGTAATCGACACTAGCCCGTTCTGTACACAGCCGGCCTGGGCTTGTCAATACCACGTCCACTACCTAAGAGAACATGTCTGAAAGGTTTGGAGCGAGTATGGCACAATCAGCTTCAGATGTTAGGCAAATATTCCAGTCTAGAAGTAGGAAAATGGAATATAGACCCGGCTTTATGAAGGTACATGGTCAGGCAAAGGTTCTTAGTGGATGAAAGGTAGTAAAGATTCATCCTAACCAAAGACCAAAAATGACACAAACATATGTGTGACATGGTAAAAGCCCCATAAAACTGCATACCTCAACCATACCTCGGCTTTCTATCGAAACTGCTCTCTGTAACACAAATGTGGCAGGCAAGCAGTCCAAACCCATGCCATCTTGGCTCCTGCGACTTGTAATAAGTAATTAAGGACTGTAATTTCCACCCTACCCAGACAATGTGTAAACAAATCCTAATCTTGACTTTTGTGAACCACTTAAGTAACAATCAGAATGCCCAAAGTCCCCTGGCCCTCGGAATGTCCGGAGCCCCTCACCCTCATCTTCGCCCAGGAGGTGATTTACAGAATCCACTAGCCCTCAGAACGTCCGAAGCCCCTCACTCCTGAGGTGGTTTTACCAGTATAAAAGGTCTTGACACCCTCCTTTCGGGGCCACGGGTTGGAGAAAAGCGAGTCCTCCGTGGCCTACGGCAATAAAGACCCTGCAATCTGGCATACTTTTGTCTTGGTGTTGGCTTTGTATGCTCGGGTCAGTACATCAATGTATGAGCAAAACATCAGGAGGAACATTCTTGTGTGGAAAACACTATACGGAAACAAAAGAAGAGTAACCTTTTCCCTCTCGGTTTAGCCCGCTCTGGTCCTCAGGGCGACCGCCACCACCAGACACACAGCGACACAGGAAGGAGGGAAGCGCCCACAAGGCACTGCCCTCGAGGTCCTGGGGAGCCCGGAAGCCGGCCCAGAGCCAGGGCCCAGGCGGGCGCCACCGAGCGCGGACCTCCCGCGCATCCTAGAGCGGCCGCGCGGGATCCGGCTGGCGGCGCACTTCCGCCCGGGCGTATTGTATCCCCGCGGACGGCTGGGCCTGGGTGCTGGCCTGTGCCTCCCTCGCCTCCTGGCGCGGGCCTCGGGGAGAGGGTGAGTGGGGCAGGGCATGCCAGAGCGGGGCGGGCGCGCTTCCTTGGGACTTGCTGGCTCGGCTAGGCTCGGCCCGGCGCGGGGGACCTAAGCCCGGGGAGCGCCCAGCAGCGAGGACGCGCCTCGTTCACCGCCTTGTTCACCGCCTCGGGTGGGAGCCTCGGCCTCCCGGCGTCGCCGCCCACCCCGCCTTTTTCGAGGCTAACTCGGTCTCTTGGGGGAGCCTGGGATCGCTAAAAGTTGGAAATCTGGCCTCTGGCCCTGCTTGTACCTTGGCATCTCACTTTCTGCTTCCAGGCCCCGGTTCTTTCAGCTCTAAGATGGAGGACGGTGGTATCTGCCCTATGCACACCACAGGGTGATTGCAGGGTTGATACTGCCTGGCTGAAAACGAAGGAGCGCCGGTTCTCCACCCGGCAGCCAGTAGAATCGCTTGGGAAGCCTCCAAATGCTGAAGCCCGGTCACCACCGGGTAATTGTGATCTGCGGCCAGGACTGAGAACCACGGCCCCAGAGTGAAATGACAGTACTGTGATCACGACTGAAATATGCACTTCACCGAACGTGGATCACATTCTTGAGAAAGCAAGCAGCCGGGATTTTTTGTGTTTTTTTTGTTTGTTTGGTTGGTTTTGGTTCAAGAAGACAGGGACCTAATCTGGTTTGCTTGCATTTAATTCCTAGTGCCTAGAATGGTGCATGTCCCAAAACATGCACCATTGATTACATAATTTCTAATTATTTCCTAACCTATTGGGAGGGTTTTCATTATATTTGTTTTTAAATTATTATGGAAACCTTCAAATCATATATGAAAATAGTATACTGAACTCCGAATTCGTGATCAATCCTGTTTCATCTGTTACCCTCTTCCCCACTGTAGTATTTTAAAGCAAATCTGAAATGTACCATTCCATCTGTTATCTTGTTCATGTTTATGAAACACAATCACACTTAAAACATAAAGCCATTATTAGTATAATTAGCACTTCATTTTACCCTCTACTATCCAGTCAGCATTTACATTTTCCTAGTTGTTTCTCTCCCCTTCTCCAGTTTGTCCAAATCAGTATCCAAACAAACTACACACATTACATTTGGTTGATGTCTCTTAGCTCTCTCTTTATCTTTTTCCTTCCTTTGTTTTGTTCCCTGTATTTTACTTGAAGAACAAGTCATTTGTGCGGTTCGCGTTTTCTACATCAGAATTTGCTTTTTTCATCTCTGTGGTATCCTTTAATAAGCAGGTATTTAGACCTGTGCCTTGTTGAGGTCAGGTTCTGTTTTTTTGCAAGAGAACTTCATGGGAGATTACTCTGTTTTTCACATTGTATCACACCAGGAGTCAGATAGCATCTTGTCTCTCTTTGTGGACCTAGTAGCACCATAGGATAACCAAACAATTGACCAGGGAATGCCAGCAAATACAAGCAAAAGAAATGAGAGAATATCACCTTTTGGCAACCCCTAATGAAATAATGGACCCTGGCAATGATCACTAGTGGCTGTTAATATCAGAAAGAGAGACAGCTAGACAGTACATGCTGCCTAATGGGGTACTTCTATCAGACAGCACACGTTTGTCTTACCAAGTATTCTTGGAGTAATGGGATGGGGTGTACAGCTGAAACAAGATTGTCCATGAGTTGATGATTGTTGAAGCTCAGTGATGGGTGTGTGGCATTGCATCATGCTAGTCTCTGCTTCTGTATGTGTCTGAAGTTTTCAGAATAAAACTTCTTTAAAAAAGATAGATTAGTTGACTAGAGAGTTTAGGTCAGCCTGATCCATCCATTGCAGTTCTGTTAGTCTTTCACTAAGTGGTTCTCAAATCTGACTCCATGTTAGGATCACAGGAGAAGGCTTTTAAAAAAATACTAAAACATGTTTCACTTGCAGAATTTCCTATCTAAATGTTCTGAGATGGAGCCCAAGCGTTGATACGGGTTTTGTTTTGTTTGGGACTACAAGTGTATGCCACCATGCCCGGCTAATTTTTAAATTTTTTATAGAGACAGGACCTTGCTATGTTTCGCAGGCTGATCTTGAACTCCTGGCCTCAAGCCATCCTGCTGCCTCAGCCTCCCAAAGTGCTGAGTTTACAAGCATGAGCCACCAAACCTGACCTTCACTGATACCTTTCAAAAGCTCTCCCTGTGATACTAATATGCCCCCAGGGTTATATACTACTTGTCTAGATACATTGTTTCTTAGGGATGACAAAGTGATTATATTCTATTTTTCCTTCTGCAGTTAATTAGCCTTTACAAATGTTAACTTTCTGCATTCTGTTTATTCTTACTAATCTTGGAAATCAATAAGGAAGCTTCTGCAAATAAAGCTCCTTTATTATCAGAGGAAGACTTGATCTTGGAGGTGAAAATGTAGAGTAACACATGGAAGGGATACTAGCAATAACCTCAAGGGTATGCGTAAGACAGAGATGCACCACCTTATATCTGAGGGTTGGGGGCAGGAAATATGGGGAGGAGCTGTTTCCCAAAATGGAAGGAAAGACTAATATGTAGTTAGAGAAGCATGTTTGACACATTTCCAAAAAAAGCATCAGCATTAAGTAAAAATAAATAAAAAAAAATAAAGTGCCACTCATTGGAACATAAAACAATCCACATATTTAAAAGAAAAGTTAACAATTTCCCATGCAGCCCCCACCCCATTACTTTAATCACCTCTGAGATAACCCATATTAACAGGTTGGTGTGTATCTTCTCCCACATCAGACTTTCTCTGTCTTACATAAATGTAGGAGTTTGGGGCATTGTTATAAAAATGAGATCATACCATAGCCATCTGTAACTTTTCTCCTTGTCATCCCTCCAGGACAGTAGTTGCAGACTTGACTTTCTATTAGCTGAAGAATATATAGTTGATAGAATAAATAATAGTCAAATGTACCCATTTTCCTATTGACATATTTCGATTGTGTCCATATTTTAGCCACCTTAAGGGCACCGCAGTATACATCATTGTACATAGATCTTTATTATTTGGGTAGATTCCCAAAAATGGTAATTGCTGGGTGAAAGCATATAATTATCATCAGCATCATTATTACTGGTAATATATATTGCCAAATTATTCTTCCAAAGCATAATCGCAACAGGACCCATTTACCCTCATCCTGGTTAGCACCGGCTAGATTTGCTTCATTGATATTTGCCTGCTAGCTGATGTGTGGTAAACAGTCTCTTTTTTTTGTTTGTTGTGAGAGTGGATCTTGATCTGTCACCCAGGCTGGAGTGCAGCAGTGAGATCACGGCTCACTGCAGCCTTAACCTCCCTGGCTCAAATGATCCCCTGCCTCAGCCTCCTGAATGGCTGGGACTACAAGCACGTGCCTCCATGTCCAGCTGATTTTTGTTTTTTAATTTTTTTCTAGGGACAGGGTCTCACTATGTTGCCTAGGCTGGTTTCAAACTCCTGGACTCAAGTGATCCTCCTGCCCCAGCCTCCCAGAATGCTGGGATTACAGGCATGAGCTACTGCACCCAGCCTCTTTTTTCTGTATTTTGCATTCCACTAACTATCAGGAGACTGAACACTTACCTTTTATTTATTTATTTTAATTTTTAAAATAGATACATGATAGTTGTTTGAACCCTTTTCATGCTTATAGGCCATTTGGATTTCTTCTGTGATTCCTATATATACATGTATATATATCCTTTGCCTGTTTTTCTATTGCATCAGTATTTTTGTATTTTGAATGCATTTGCATAAACTTTTTTAGGAGCATTAACTCTCTGTCATAAGGGGGTCCAAACTCTTTCTTTCAGTTTTTTTTTTCCTTGTCCTTTGACTTTATGAGTCTTGATATATAAAATATTTTATTTAGTGGAAATGTCTGATTTTTAAATTTCCGGGTTTTATGTCTTGCCAATAAGGGCTTCCCCATCTCTACCCTTAAAGGTATAAATATTCTAATTTTTGGAACATGTTATTGGATTTTTTGCATTTAAATTTCTGACTTATGTGGAGTGTATTTTTATATACAGTACAAAATGAGCATCTTGCTTTGCTTTTTTCTGCTAGAACAACCTATTATGTCAGTGCCATTCATTAAAGAAACCACACTTTTTACACCTGTGTGTAAAGTGTGGTTTATCAATACTATATTGATTCCCATAGGTAGGTAGTTTATTGCTGGACTTTCCCTTCCCTTTTACCTCTACTTTTGTGCCAATATTATTCTGATTGATTGAGACAGAGTCTCACTCTATCACCCAGGCTGGAGTGCAATGGCGCAATCTTGGCTCACTACAACCACTGCCTCCCAGGTTCAAGCGATTCTCCTGCCTCAACCTCTTGAGTAGCTGGGACTGCAGGTATGAGCTACCACACCCAGCTAATTTTTGTATTTTTATTAGAGACAGGGTTTCACCATCTTGGCCAGGCTGGTCTCGAACTCCTGACCTCGGTTGATCCACCTGCCTTGGCCTCCCATAGTGCTGGGATTATAGGCATGAGCCACTGTGCCTGGCCTATTCTGTTTTAATTACGTCAGATTGCTCTAGTAAATGTTAATACCTAGAAAGACAAGTCACTACTCACTGCTTTTTGTAATTTTCTTGCCCCTTCCAAGGCATTTATTTTTTCTTCCATATTATTTTTGTATTGTTTCTGTTCCAGAATAAATCCCACTGGAAATATGATCGAATTTGCACCAAATATATCTATATTAACTTAGGAAAGATGAACATTTCTGTGATACCAAGTCATCTTACCAAAGACATAATGTGTATCTCTTATTTTTGTGAATCTTTTGGGTGCTGTTCCTTTGCTGCTAACTTTATTTCTGGTAATTTTGTTTTTGCTCTTTGAATGAGTTTTTTTCCCCCATTTCTATTTATATGTTATTACTGAGAAGAGTTATTGAAATTTCCATATATTTTATATCCAGCTATTGAATTCTTTTATAGTAGTTTTTCTTAAGCTTGTTTTTTTCTCTGCCATCAATGTGAACAATCTACAATCAGTCATGTATAAGTTTCAGTTTATTCTAATTTATTCTGTTTGATACACATTTTCCATCTCAGAAGTATATCAGAGATGTCAGATGTGCCTAGAAATCGTGAAAGGAATAGTGCCAGCAGTTGGAATAAATCTGCACATTCAACAGGTTATTGCTGATCACTTAAAATAAGAGTCCCAAGTCCTCGTGAATCATGGACCATGTCATGTAGGGAGTGAGACATTTGTCAGCATTATTGTGAAGTGTCAGCATGACTGTAGAACATCATAGAGCATTACTGTTTTGATTGTTCAGAGAAAGGGCTGATCATTATGGGCATCAGAGATACCATTTGGTGATCTAAATACCATCTCTTGCCCAGTATCTCAACTAGAGTTGTTTAGTGTTTATTAGAAGGAATTTTTTAAAATTAATGAGTGGAAAGTATAGAGAGTTCCCATATGCTGTCTTATCCCTCACCACTCAGTTTTCCCTGTATGAACATCTTGCATTAATATGGTACATGTTCAGAAGCTTAAGGGCTCAAAAAAGAAAAGAAAAATGTGCTATACGTGTTACAGTTGATGAGCCAATATTGATACATTTTCAACTAAAGTTTACATTAGGGCTCATTCACTCTAGCGTTCATTCTGTATACAATTGACAAATGTATAATGACATGTTTGTCTTATGGTATCATACAGAATCATTTCACTGCCCTAAACATCCTCTGTGCTCCGCCTGTTCATTCTTCCCTCCCTCCTGCTGTATCACTAGCAAGCACTATTCTTTTTACCATCTCCATAGTTTTGCCTTTTTGAGAACATCATATATTTAGAATTCAACTATAGTTTTTAATTGCCTGGGTTTGGTTATTTTTGTTTGTTTGGGTGTGTGAACAATTATACAAGATTTGTTAACTTGTAGTTTTAGCCAAGTTATTAAAATCTCACTGTGGATATGTGTGGAATACTATAAGAGAACAAGAATTCAGACTGTTCTAAATAACCAAAAAATAATAATGGTAAATATTACAGGAATGTGTTTTTGGTGCAGTGATACTAAATAATCCCCAGATGATCATTCTGTTGCAGGGTGGAAGATGTCTATGGATGTGACGTTTCTGGGGACGGGTGCAGCATACCCATCTCCAACCCGGGGTGCCTCTGCTGTGGTCCTTCGGTGTGAGGGCGAGTGCTGGCTCTTTGACTGTGGGGAGGGAACACAGACACAGCTTATGAAAAGCCAACTTAAAGCAGGTTAGTGTGCCTTCAGCTATCTCATCAAGATTTTTTTGTTGTTTGCTTCATTTTCTTGGCTCTTCTTGGACATTTTGTTCAGAAACAGCCCTGATGGTTGCATCCCACTTCAATGCTAGACCCTGGTGAGACTTGGAAGACCTGCAGGCATCTGACCACATCCACTGAACTTCAGTTACTTATTTACTTGCTTTTCATTCATCCTGTAGATGTTGAAAGCAAGGATTCATGTAGGCTTGGGGTTTGGGGAATGTAGTGGAATACACCAGGCATATTAGATGGACACTCCCTTAGCAAGGAAGCAGTGTACATACTTCTACCATTTTCATGAGTGGATGCAAAGGGTTGGAAATGTTTAGAGGAGGGTGATGCTGAGATGCTCTTTCCCTCTTGGGTTATCAGGGTAAACTTCTCAGAGAAGTTGACCTGTGAGTTGTCAAAGGAGGAGGAAGAATATCCAGCGCTGAGGAGAAGAAGTGCATTTCAACCAAAGGGAATGGAGTGAGCAGAGGCCAGCACCTGGGAGATAGAGCACTAATGGTGAAAAGCTTCAGCTCAGAGTCAGGCAGATCTGGGCTCTAGTCCCGGCTGTGTCTTGGGCTTGGGACCTTAGCAGATCAGCAAACTTCAGCTTTACTTCCCCATCTTGAAAATGGGGATTAAAAAGTCTACGTAGAAAGGGTGTTATGGGAATTATATGTAATCATTTATTCTCTGGCAGAACCCTTACAGTGGTAGGACAGCCTGCCCTGAGCTCCTCAAGTTCTCTGCATTGTGCGTTTCTGCCCCATGGTAGCTTGCTTCATAGCCAGCATGGGAGAAGGAGACTCTAGAGTAAGTCTGCTAGCAAGATGGAGTCTTACGTCCCATAACATAATCACATTGCATTCCTCTGCCATATTCTACTGGTTAGAAGCAAGTCACAAGTACATGAACACCAGGAAGTCAGAGCCACAGGGACTACCTAAAGTATCCACCACACACCACAAGTATATTTTACAGTTCCTTTTTATATGATTTTTTTGTGTGTGTGTGAGACTGAGCCTTGGTCTGTCACCCAGGCTGCAGTGTAGTGGCATGATCTCGGCTCACTGAAACCTCTGCCTCCTGGGTTCAAGTGATTCTTGTGCCTCAGCCTCCTGAGTAGCTGAGATTACAGGCATGCACCACCACACCTGGCTAATTTTTTTTTTTTTAGACACTGTTGCTCTGTCACCAGGCTGGAGTGCAGTGGCACGATCTCAGCTCACTGCAACCTCTGCCTCCCGAGTTCAAGTGATTTGCCTGCCTTAGCCGGGACTATAGGCATGTGCCACCACACGCAGCTAATTTTTGTATTTTTAGTAGAGACAGGTTTTCCCCATGTTGGCCAGGATGGTCTCAATCTCTTGCCCTCGTGATCCACCCACCTCAGCTTCCCAAAGTGCTGGGATTACAGGTGTGAGCCACTGTCCCCGGCTTAATTTTTTTGTATTTTTAGTAGAGATGGGGTTTCACCATGTTGCTCAGGCTGTTCTTGAACTCCTCAGCTCAGGCAATCCACCTGCCTCGCCTTCCCAAAGTGCTAGGATTCAGGTGTGAGCCACTGCACCCAGTCTATATAGGTTTTAAATAAACAGTTGGAGTTGGGCGCAGTGGCTCATGCCTGTAATCCCAGCACTTTGAGAGGTCAAAGCAGGATGATCACTTGAGGCCAGGAGTTTGAGGCTAACCTGGGTAACATAAAGGGACTCTGTCTCTACAAGAAATAAAAAAGTTGGGGTGGTTTTGTGCACCTGTGGTCCCAGCCAGAGGCTGAGGCATGAGGATCCTTTGAGCCCAGGAGGTCGAAGCTGCAGTGAGCCATGATCGGCCACTGCACTCGAGCCTGGTGACAGAGCAAGACCCTGTTTCAACAAATAAATAAACATAAACACACACATTCTTATGTACAGTTGGTAAATCTAATCTTGGCCAAAAAAAATACCCCCAAAAGCCTAAGGGAACCTTTAGTTTACTACATTTCCATAGGCTTAGAAAAAAATTTCTGGCCTCAGAGAGGAAGATGAGAGAGTAATCCCAGAGCATTACCTATGACTCTCTAGTACTCAAATGCCCCCAGTCTCAAACTGGAATGCAGCACCCTCAATATATAGTAATTTCTCTCCATAAGCTATTATGGCCCTATCATTATTTGGTTCATTGAAACCCTTTCAGCTTGTACTACCTCCAGGGATAATAAGTTTTGAGTTTCATAGGAGTTTCTTTCTATTTAGCTAAACATACTTCTTATTAGCTTCCAGGGTCCTAATATGCACATCTCTGATTGATTAAGAAGTGTAGGTTTGCCATCTCTATTTCTCTTAGAGTTTTAAAGAACAAGCATAATCCTTCTTTTTTCCCCTTAAAAATGGGCTGGACATGGTGGCTTATATCTGTAATCTTAGTGCTTTGGGAGGCTGAGGTGGGAGGATCACTTGAACCCAGGAGTTCAAGAGTACAATGAACTATGATTGTGCCACTGCACTCCAGCCTGGGCAACAGAGTGAGACCTGTCTCTAAAAAAAAACAAAACAAAATTTTTAATGATTATGAAATTTTTTTGATATAAATTTAAATATAATTGCAGTTTTGTTACATGGATATATTACATAGTGGTGAAGTCTGGGATTTAGTGTATCCATCTCCCAAATAATGTACATTGCTCCCATCAGGTAATTAATCATCCTTCACCCCCCCAGCCACCCTTCCACGCTTCCAAGTCTTCCATATATATTATTCTACACCATATATTCGTGTACACATGAAATGATTATTAAAAGTATTATAAGAGCATGATTTTTAGCCGGGCGCGGTGGCTCACGCCTGTAATCCCAGCACTTTGGGAGGCCGAGGCGGGTGGATCACGAGGTCAAGAGATCGAGACCATCCTGGTCAACATGGTGAAACCCCGTCTCTACTA
>NW_016107375.1:735921-747858 GCF_001604975.1 Cebus imitator | reverse complement strand
CTCCTGAGTCGCTGGGATTACAGGCACGCGCCACCATGCCCAGCTAATTTTTTTGTATTTTCAGTAGAGACAGGGTTTCACCATGTTGACCAGGATGGTCTCGATCTCTTGACCTCGTAATCCACCCGCCTTGGCCTCCCAAAGTGCTGGGATTACAGGCGTGAGCCACCGCGCCCGGCGATGTTGGCAGTTTTGAGGCTACTGGGGGATCTGGACTCAGTGACAGCTGTAGTTCTTTTTTTTTTTTTGAGACAGAGTTTTGCTTTTGTTGCCCAGGCTGGAGTGCAATGGCATGATCTTGGCACACTGCAACCTCTACCTCCTGGGTTCAAGCAAGCGATTCTCCTGCATCAGCCTCCCAAGTAGCTGAGATTACAGGCATGTGCTACCACGCCCAGCTAATTTTGAATTTTTAGTAGAGACAGGGTTTTTCCCTGTTGGTGAGGCTGGTCTCGAACTCCCGAACTTAGGTCATCCCCCCCACCCCTGCCTCAGCCTCCCAAAGTGTTGGGATTATAGGTGTGAGCCACCACATCTGGCCCTACTGCTATATAGTTCTTTTGTTTGCAGGGTCCTCAGGTCATGCATGGAGGTGGCTTGGTAAGCTGGACAGGGAGATGGGGGAAATGAGGGATTCAGGCAGTCAAAAAACAGCAAAAAGGAGCATATTGAGGAAACTTCTAGAGTGCCTCCTGGGGATTCGCAAGGTCTACAGTCAGCCTGTGCCCAGTCTGTTGTTCTCTGTTGCTGGGGCCTGGGCTTGAATGTCATAATTCTGGGAAGACTTGCTTGGAGAACACTTGATATTATGGGACAAATTGCATTGTAGTAAACTCTTCCTGTTCTTTTATGGTGTCAATAAACTGTTTCTGTACTTTTATAGCATCAAGTGTTTAAAATAGGTGGGCTTTGAGCAAAGGACCAAAAGCCTCTTTTGTACTAGAAATGTGTTAGCTGTGATTGCTACTTTCAAAATGCCATGTGGCACATCTAAGAAAATGCTGATGTGGCATCCTGCCACATTGCAGCAATAAATTCAGTTTACCATTGGCTAAATCAAGTTATAACCTAAGCCAATATGCACTGAAAAAGCTGTTATGTTAGTTCAGACTGAAAGGAAGAATGGGCCCAAGTACCCTTACATAATAGCATAGGGGATCAGCTCTTCTCATTCTGGCATCTATTGCCCACCTTCCTTCTCAGTTCCTTACCTTGTTCCTCTCCTGCCTCCCTTTTGCCTCCTCTCTTTCTTCTCCCTTCCTCGCCCTTCTTCCTTTTCTCCATCTTCTTCAACCTCACCCAGAAAAGCAGGCTGTGACCTGATTGGTTAATCCCTGTCCAGTCTAGGGAGTCCTTAAAAGGCAATTTTGGGTTCAGGCACTGGTCCAGTCAGTTGGAGCCAGTGGAACATTTTGTTTTCCTGTAATACATGTTTGCTTTTCTCAGAGGGAGCAGTAGGAGGCAATGTAATTGCTAGATGGTTTTTATACTTGAGGCCTATTTATTTAATAGTTAAGTGAATTATTTTGGTACTCTTATATATTTTACTTTTTTTAAAAATGTGACAGAAAATGTAAGAAAATACTCTGAAAGCTGTAAAACTATGTAATATGAAGATGTTTTATGAAAAAAGTTGTATCTTATTGAAACTATCTGGTGGGGCCAGGCACAGTGGCTAGAGCCTGTAATCGTAGCATTTTGGGAGGCCGAGGTGGGAAAATTGCTTAAGGCCAGGAGTTTGAGACCAGCCTGGGCAACATAGCAAGACCCCATCTCTACAAAAAAAAAAAAAAAAAAAAGCCAGGCATGGTGGTAGGTACGTGTAGTCCTAGCTACTTGGAAGGCTGAGGCAGTAGGATCACTTGAGCCTAGGAAGTCAGGGCTGCAGTAAGCTATGATCACAACACCACACTACAGCCTGGATGACAGAGTGAGACCTGTCTCTTTAAAAAACTATTAAAAACAAACCAATAAAAACTGGTGAAATAAAGCCTGTCTTTCTTGCTTTTGGAATAATGTAGCAAAATGTAAACGAATAAGTTTATGATGGTAAGTAGAACTTTTAAAATCAATTTACTATTTTTAATGTAAATTGTTAGGCTTGTTTCAAATAACTTTGTATGGGTTTTAACTTAATGAAAAATTTCCAAATATATATTCTCTGTCTCAATCAAAAGGAAGAATTACCAAGATCTTCATCACACATCTTCATGGAGACCATTTCTTTGGCCTTCCTGGACTCCTCTGCACAATCAGCCTGCAGAGTGGCTCCATCGTGTCCAAACAGCCTATTGAAATCTATGGCCCTCTAGGGCTTCGGGACTTTATCTGGCGAACCATGGAACTCTCTCACACGGAGCTGGTCTTCCATTATGTGGTTCATGAACTGGTTCCCACAGTGGATCAATGTCCTGCAGAAGAACTAAAAGAATTTACACATGTGAATAGAACAGGCAGTCCTCCCAAAGAGGAACAAGGAAGAACTATCCTACTAGACTCAGAAGAAAACTCATACCTTCTGTTTGATGATGAACAGTTTGTTGTAAAAGCATTTCGCCTCTTTCACAGAATTCCCTCATTTGGGTTTTCAGTTTTGGAAAAGAAACGCCCCGGTAAACTCAATGCACAGAAACTAAAAGACCTCGGTAAGCTTTTTTTTCCCCCTTCTCATCAATAGGGTTCCTGTTAACTGAAGCTGTAAGAAGTGTCATTGTAAGGCCAGGTGTTGTGGCTCATGCCTATAATCCTAGCATTTTGGGAGGCTGAGGTGGGTGGATCACTTGAGTTCAGGAGTTCAAGACTAGCCTAGGAAACATGGTGAAGCCCCATCTCTACTAAAAATACAAAAAGTAACTGAGTATGGTGGCATGCACCTGTAGTCCCAACTTCCTGGTAAGCTGAGGCAGGAGAATCACTTGAACCCAGGAGGTCAAGGCTGCAGTGAGCCAAGATGGCGTTACTATACTCCAGCTTGGGTGACAGAGCAAGACTCTGTCTCAAAAAAAAAAAAAAAAAGTACCATAGTAAACTTCCATTCGTCTATCCCAGGCCTAAAACTGACATTTTCTCCACTTAGTCCCTTTGCCCGAAGTTTGCTTGTTAAGGAAAATCCATGGGAACAAAAAAATGCTACTTAGAGCAAAAGCCAAGTAAACATCTGAATCCTCTCCTGAGCTCCCTGGATCCACATTCTTAGTCTGTCTTCACCTTACGCTATCTTGGTTGGCAAGGTGGTTTGGATGGTAGTGGTGGTGGTTTTAGGTTCAGGCTTTATTTTTTCATGTCTTCCCTTTGATATGTGTTTTTGATGTCATCTTTGGTCTGAGAATTTTTGCCATCATTCTTAACCTTGCAACTCCAACCATGTGCTTTTAGAGTTTCCTTCTGTATCTACTTTGCCTACAAATTTAAGCTTGATTAAATTAATTTTGTATGCAAAATGCTGTGCCTCAGCCAGTTTTATATACCAGGGTTCATCACAGTTGAAAGCAATCATATAGAGGTGGGCTTGGGGCCCATCTAAGGCTTCACACCTTCTCCATGCTAAGCCAGGATGCATGAGGGGATCTTCAGCATCTCTTATGAGGTAGAGTCCAGGTACAAGGTACATTATATCTCCAGCATCACTGCCTTCACAGACATGGTGTGGCCGTGACTGTAAAAAGTATGGTGGCATTATGTGTGTGTTTGTTTGTTTATTTATGCACTATCTTCCTCAACTAAAATAAAATGCTAGATAATGAGGAAAAGTGACTTAGGCCAAGGGTATTTTTATTACCTGAAAGCCTGTGGAACTACTATTATATTTGGAAACTTTAAACATGATCTGTGTTAGAATCTGTGGTCACATTATACTAGTTTGTAAGTATTGTCCATAGTGATGATCAGATCTTATTTTAAATTAATATGAAATTTAGGCCCACTTTGATAAATGTGGAACTACCCCTGTCTGCCAAGAAGATTAATAATGTACAATTGCCTGAAAAAATTCTCCTTGATCTTGTAATACAAACAATCCTCTTTAACAATTTTTTATTAAGTCACTTCCTAGGTACTTGGTTTGACTAGGTGTTGATTAAACCTTTTTTTGGAGGCAGTCTCACGGTTGTCCAGGCTAGAGTACAGTGATAGGATCTCAGCTCACTCACTGCCACTTCTGCCTCCTGGGTTAAAGCAATTCTCATGCCTCGGCCTCCCATGTAGCTGGGACTACAGATGTGCACCACTGTGCCCAGCTAATTTTTTGTGTTTTTAGTAGATGCAACGTCTTGCCGTGTTGGCCTGGCTGGTCTGAAACTCCTGAGCTCAAGTGATCTCTCTGCCTTGGCTTCGCAAAGTGCTGGGATTACAGGCTTGAGCCACTGCACCCAGCCTGTTTATATCATTATTTAAATGTACTCTCAATTTTACCCAAAGGTGAGCTTATTAAATAAAGCACTCTCAAAAACTGTTGTTTCCATGCACTGCAGAGAATCAAGAATGTTATACTGACCACAATAGTGATACGTAGGAGACTAAAACTTGTCTGACGTGTATGCATGGGAATTATTTTAAGTACTAAGGCATTGCTAATATCAATCAACACTGAAATTTTTAAAATGTATAAGTAATTCCAGTTTTCCACAAGTAGCAAAACATACAATTATGGATGCCTTTTCCATTAGCTATTTGCAATGCTGTTAAAATAGACTTGAAAAGTCATAAATTCCATTCCTATGATGTAATGTTATCTGCCTTCATCATTAGGTGTTCCACCAGGTCCTGCCTATGGGAAGCTGAAAAATGGAATTTCTGTTGTTCTGGAAAATGGGGTTACAATTTCTCCCCAAGATGTCTTAAAAAAGCCTATTGTTGGAAGAAAAATCTGCATATTGGGGGACTGCTCTGGGGTTGTGGGTGATGAAGGAGTAAAGCTGTGCTTTGAAGCAGACCTGTTGATCCATGAAGCAACCCTGGATGATGCCCAGATGGACAAAGCTAAGGAGCATGGCCACAGCACACCACAGATGGCAGCAACATTTGCAAAGTTGTGCCGTGCAAAGAGGCTGGTTCTGACTCACTTCAGTCAGAGGTACAAACCAGTTGCCTTGGCCAGAGAAGGAGAAACAGATGGCATTGCAGAACTAAAAAAGCAAGCTGAATCAGTGTTAGATCTCCAAGAAGTGACTCTAGCAGAAGATTTTATGGTGATAAGCATTCCAATCAAGAAATGAAACCAGTGTTCCTGAGTGCATACTGACATGTCTGTGATGTGTTACTGAACCTATATTCCAGTTTTTTATTTCTTGTTTTAGTCTGAAATCATTTGGGCCCTAATAATCCTAAAAAGAATGGAGTTGCATTGATGAATTGACTCAGTATATTTAAAGGAAGTAAGCTTTTTGATAATAAATCTTTTTAAGAGGAAAAAACCCCAACATCCTTATTAAAGTCCAAATTTGACAAAATGATAGACTAGTCAGGTATACTTCTCCTTTTGTGCTACTACCACGGATATCAGCCAGTGTTCCATGCAGTCCTGGGCTTAGCTGCTTCCCAGCTTTATTGCTGCTATTGGCAAAGTGCACAGGACTCAGCCCTCATGGCTAAAAATGGTATTTTGGCAGTTTGTGTTGAATCTGTTTGTGTTATTAACAGAATAGGGAGAAATGTCATGAGATGTTGGACATGCAGGATTGACGATAGCATGAGCATAGCTTTGCTGTAATACTGAATACAGGGTTTGGCTAGGTGTTTATTTTAACGTTTTATTGAATTTCTGGTTGGCTTTTAACCCATGGTTTTCAGCTGGGCTGACACTGCTCTAGAAGGAGTTTTGAAATTATGGGGATGTTTTCTTGCTACAGTGACTGACTCCAGGGGTGGGGGGTGGTGAAGATGATGGTATTGATGATGGTATTGGTGGTACTGCTACTACTCGCATTTAGTCAGTAGGATTCAGGGATGTCCTACAAAAATTTTGATCAGTCATGTACAATAAAGAATCATCTCACCCCGAAATGCATATTGCAGGCCCATTGAGATACACAGCAAGTTAAAGCTGCCCTGATGTGAATATAGTTTACCAAAATTAGTGACATAATGAGTCGAATTACTAGGCAAGTCCAATCCTAAAGAGTGAATATGTTAGAATTGCAATGTCATGTCAAGTAACATTTTAAAGAAATGAGCCATCAAGTGAAGCTTATGAACCTGGAGGAAAAAATGCTTATCTATTAAACTGAGGTTTCATTTCCATGTCCCTATTAATAATTCTTTTGGCACAATTTAAGAAATTTTTTTTCTTTCTAGAATAGCTCCTCCTTCTGAGCTGCCTTCCACCTTCCTTCTGTCTGGTGTATCTCTGAATCATTTGCCCCACAATGTTTCTTAAAATATGTTCCATGGAAAGCTAGTCTTAAGTGCTGATTCACTCAGAAGGGCTCCTCGGTCAAATCAGTTTGGGAAACACTTTATGCTGTCAGTTTTTCTAGGAGTGGTGTAGTGCTCATCAACATGTTAAAAACAGTATTGCTTCAAATGATCATAAACCAGTGTTTGGTGCCAGAAAGACCTGATCCCAGAATCCCATTCTGTGACTTACGGTCTGGAGCTGGTAACACTCTGAGTTTCTTCAGTGTGCTCATTTCAAAAATGGGAAAAACAGTAAGACCCAATTCACAGATTGTTAAACAAGACAACATGTATAAGGAACATAGCACATTGCTTAAAGGTGTTGAGAAATCCTGTAGTACAGAGGCCTGTCAGCTCTACTGAACCCTTTCTCAGTCCTATTTCACTAATACTATGTATTAACATTTCAGGAACCTAGAAAGCTTTATAGCACATGTATTTAGAAACATTGTTGTAGTACATATTGTTCAATTTCTCTGGGCTCTGGGGCTTCTCTGGCCAACATTTTTGACTCCTGGCTAGTTTTGGAGACTCCAAAGTAGTTATGACCAGCTAGGGGCAGTGGCTAATGCCTGTAATTCCAGCACTCGGAGGCCAAGGCAGGTGGATTGCTTGAGCCCAGGAGTTCCAGACCAGCCTAGTCAACATGGTGAAACCCCATCATTACAAAAAACACAAAAGTTAGCCAGGCATAGTGGTGTATGCCTGTGGTCTCTGCTACTCAGGAGGTCAAGGTGGGAGCCTGGAGAGGCTGAGGCTGCAGTAAGCCATGATCGTGCTATTGCACTCCAGTCTGAGCAACAAAGCAAGACCCTCCATCTCTCTCTCTCTCAAAAAAGAAAAAAGTAGCAATGATCAAGATAAGTCTAGTTACTTGAGATCTGACAATCCTGATGCAGCCTCTAGAATGGCCTTTCTTACTGCAGATTCTTCCCGCCCCCCAAGTGCCAAACTTTGACCATGCATAAAGCCTGTCATGGTTCCTAAACTCAATTCAAATAAGCCTTAATTAGACATTAATATGTACCCAAATTTGTGCATGAGACTAGGACTCTAGGACTAGAATGGCTTGGATGAGTATCTGTAATGCATGAAGCCCCTGAGGGTAGAGACTATGTCTTAGTCACTGTTACATCCTTAGAAATGCCCACCTAGAGCTGGGTGCAGTGGTGTGTTCCTGTAGTCCCAGCTACTTGGGAGGCTGAGGTGGGAGGATGACTTGAGCCCAGGAGTTCAAGTCCATAGCAACATAGCAAGACTCCATCTTGGCAAGGAACAGTGGCTCACAACTGTAATCCCAGCACTTGGGAAGCCGAGGTAGATGGATTATTTGAGGCCAGGAGTTTGAGACCAGCCTGGGCAATGAGGCTAAACCCTAAAAATACAAAAATTTGCATTTTTTGTCTCTACTAAAAATACAAAAATTAGCCGGGCGTGGTGGTGCACATCTGTCATCCCAGCTACTCGGGAGCCTGAGGCACGCGAATTGCTTGAACCCGGGAGGTGGCGGTTGCAGTGAGCTGGGATCACGTTACTGCACTCCAGCCTGGGTGACAGCAGTGAGCTGAGATCATGTTACTGCACTCCAGCCTGAGTGACAGAGCGAGACTCTGTCTCAAAAAAAAAAAAGAAGAAGAAAAGAAAGAAATGGCTCACCTATAGTAAGCACTCAGAAATGCTTTTAAAATGAAGCCTTGATAACATGAGTGTACACACTTTAGGACATGCTTAAATGCCTAGCCCATTTCATTACTGAACTTATCAGAAAGAATATAAACCACCTGGTTGGTGGTGCCCATTCACTGCGTAATAAATAAGTGCCAGACTTTGTTGTGTTGGTAGTACATAAAACAGACAAATGGCAAAATTCTAGCTGTAAGCTCACAGCCTAGTGAAAGAGACAAATAGATAAAATTAAATCTTGTTGCTTTACATATTCTAATCTTGTAGCCTGGGCACTCAAATTTTGCTGTTCCTGAGCATTACTTTGTAGCTGACCTGAGCCATGCCCTTAGAATCAGGCTCTATAAATACATATGGGCTAAGCCCTCAGAGGCCATGGGAATGTGGAAACGATACGTTGGATCAAGTGTAGAGTATCAGTCCATGATGAGAACTTTTTCTAGACCCTCTTCTGGCCCAGAATTTGTTTTCAATGATAGGGACATTCTAAGAATTTGTGGAGCTAGAATGAAGAATGAAGTTTATATGGGACTTCTCAGAACCTGTAATCTACCCAAGGATTTGACTCTAAGTGGGGAGGGGGACCATAATATGTATTGTGTCCCAAATTTATTTGATTACCAAATCCTCTTTTTGCCAAGGAAGATCTTGGAACTTTAGCAATGCTATTCTCTACACATCGCAAAATTATTCTATTTATATTTTTTACCTGCACAATTCATTGAGTAATGATTTCCATGTCTACACTTAATACATTACTTCCTTTGTCTTAAACTGACTCAATTGTAAGGAATCCATAGATACCTACTTATTTTAAACTTTTAAAAATGTACACTTTTGGCCAGGCACTGTGGTTCACCTGTAATCCTAGCACTTTGGGAGGCCGAGGTGGGCGGATCACTTGTGGTCAGGAGTTCGAGACCAGCCTGGCCAACATGGTAAAACCCCATCTCTACGAAAAATACAAAAATTTAGCTGGGTGTGGTGGTGGGCTTCTATAATCCCAGGTACTTGGGAGGCTGAGGCAGGAGAACTGCTTGAAGCTGGGAGGTGGAGGTGGTAGTCAGCCGAGATCACGCCACTGCACTGCCTAGGTGAAAGAGCAAGACTCTTGTCTCGAGAAAAAAAAAAGTGCATGTTCGAATTCTCCAAAGTTGTTTACACTCGCCCAAATAGACCCTAAATCAGCTCTGTTTAATACTCATGCCTCATTAATGCACTTTAATGAACTTTGAATTATAAAAGCAACACATGCTTGGTAGAGAATATTTTTAAGATTCAAGAAAAGAAGAGAATTATTCATAATTCCTTCACCCAGAGAGAGCTGTTATTTCCGACCCAGTGATCCTCAAACTGAGGGGTGAGTCAAGATTACTCAGGGTGTGTAGGTAGACAGAGATCCTTAGGCTCTGCTTTCAAAAACTCAATTCACTAAGTCTTATTAAAAATCTGCATTTTTTTGCCGGGCGCGGTGGCTCACGCCTGTAATCCCAGCACTTTGGGAGGCCGAGGCGGGTGGATCACGAGGTCAAGAGATCGAGACCATCCTGGTCAACATGGTGAAACCCCGTCTCTACTAAAACTGCAAAAAATTAGCTGGGCATGGTGGCGTGTGCCTGTAATCCCAGCTACTCAGGAGGCTGAGGCAGGAGAATTGCCTGAACCCAGGAGGCGGAGGTTGCGGTGAGCCGAGATCGTGCCATTGCACTCCAGCCTGGGTAACAAGAGCAAAACTCCGTCTCAAAAAAAAAAAAAAAAAAAAAAAAAAAAAAAATCTGCATTTTTAATAAGCCCCCAAGGTGATTCTGAGGTATATGAGTGGCAGACCATATTTGAGAAAAAAAACTGTCTATGCGCCTTTAAAATTTGGTGTGTGTTTAGATATTTTGTATGTGCGTCTACCTATGTTTGTATGTGTGTATATTATATACATGTACACATGTATATTTTTACATGTAGGCTGACCTCAACAGTTTTTCTCATTTAGCATATTATGAGCATTTCCCCACGGCATTAAGTGTTCTCTGAAAGCATGAATTTAATGATTTTCTATTACTGCATTCTATAGATATAGTATCATTTAACCATTTTTTAATTTGGGGGCAGTGAGATTGTTTTCCATTATTATAAATAATACTATCATGAATATTCTTATGCATAAATCTTTGTATCTCTGTTTCCTTCCTTAGCATTGATTTCTCTGAGGGTGAAAATGTGACTTATTTTTGGAGGTTCTGGGTAGGAATTGCCCACTGTTTCTCATGCTCTTTCACACTCCTAGCAGCAGCGAATAGGAGTGGCCTGTCTTGGTATTCTATCTGGAGATGATATGGAGTATCATCGGCTCATGACCTTGCTAAGACTTCTTCCCCAAGACATTAGTCCTATGAAGATAATTTTCACCTCCCAGTGCCAATAACTTTGTTGTGTCTTTCAAGTAGCACGTATTGTGATTTCCTTGAATATTCTTATGCCAACTTAAAAATTTGCTAGTTTTTACTTTAAGGGTAAAAATTCTTACTGCTTCAAATATGTCCATGACAAATGTACAGTGAAAGTACTTTTTTACTCACAAAGATATACATTTATTGTGAAATGTGCTGGTTCTGTCCTTACTGATGGATGGATTTTTCAGGTAATGAATGAATCAGTATTTTTCTTACATGGGAAGACTAAAAAGGAAGCGCTGGGAATGCTTTGAATGTTCCCTCTTGGCAGGATAAGAATAGAATGCGGGACGGGTAAGATCGAAAAATTCTTTTCTTCCTTAGTAGGAAGTAAACAACGTCTAAAAGTGAAAAATAAATAGTACTCTAAGCATAGTATGTTTTTAAAAAGCAGAGGGAGGGGACTACCAGATGAATAGTTAAGAGTGGAAGAAGGGGTCAGAAGGGTCAAGGAGGTGAGGAGGGATGGTCAGGGGACTGCTATTTTTTATAAGCCTAATAGTATTAGTACTGTTTGATATTTGAAACTATTTGTATATATATATTCATTTAGTTTAAAAGTTACATTAAAACACATACACAGAAGACATGCTGCTCTGAATAACCTTATCAATTGCGTGTCTCCCAATGGGTGCTCCAAGCAGTTAGCAGCTGCCCTCAAGCCTTTGTAACATTCCAGTCACATTCTCCATACTGCAGTCTGAGTCTGTTTTGTTTTTTTCAAAATGCCCATTTAAGTCTCATATCACCCCTGCTTGAAACTTTTTCTTTTTTTCTTGGAGACGAAGTCTCACTCTGTCACCCAGGTTGGAGTGCAGTGGCGCAATCTCGGCTCACCGTGACCTCCGCCTCCTGGGTCCAAGCAATTCTCCTGCCTCAGCCTCCTGCGTAGCTGGGTCCACAGGCGTGTGCCCCCACGCCTGGCTATTTTTTTTTTTTTTTTTTTAGTAGAGACAGAATCTCACTATGTTACCCAGGCTTGTCTTGAACTCCTGGCCTCAAGGATCCTCCTACCACAGCCAATCCTAGCTATTAATTACAGGCGTGAGCCACCACACGCAGCCCCACGTGAAACTTTGTAATGATCATATGTCTTACCCACCTTCCCAATCTAATCTTCCTTTACACTTCTGCAGCCCCAGCCACGAGGGACTTCTTTCAGTCCTTTGTTAGGGCTTTCTGTTGTCACAAAGCCTTTGCAAGGCCTGGAATGCTCTTTCTTCTCTCCCCAAGTTAACCCTTACTGGGCCTTCACATCAGAAACTATAGTCACAGCCTCACGGAAACCTTCCCTGGCCTTCCCACTAGGTAACATATTACTTTTTTTTTTTTTTTGAGACAGTTTCACTTTTGTTGCCTAGGCCGGAGTGCAGTAGCACAGTCTAGACTCACTGCAACCTCTACCTCCCAGGTT
>NW_016107375.1:718322-735901 GCF_001604975.1 Cebus imitator | reverse complement strand
TTTTTTTGAGACAGTTTCACTTTTGTTGCCTAGGCCGGAGTGCAGTGGCGCCATCTTGGCTTACTGCAACCTCCACCTCCCAGGTTTAAGGGACTCTCCTGCCTCAGCCTTCAGAGTTGCTGGGACTACAGGTGCGCACCACGACGCCCAGCTAATTTTTGTATTTTTAGTAGAAATGGGGTTTCACCATGTTGGCCAAGATGTTCTCGATCTCTTGACCTTGTGATCTGCCCGCCTCAGCCTCCCAAAGTGCTGGGATTACAGGCATGAGCCACCAGGCTGCCTGGCCGAATATTACTCTTACAGCACCTGCACCTGACCTTTCTGGTGCTTGGCACTCACTATTTTCATTTTGCTTCTGAGTGTGATGTTTCTCTTTCCCACTAGCATTGTAAGCTTCCCAAGAGCAGAACTGTCTTTTGTTTCCCTCTGTGCCTAGCTTGGTGCCTGAAACATATTAGGCACTCAATAAATAGTGTTGACTGGTTCAGTTTTCCTTGTCATCCTATTATTCAGTTAATATGCAGTGTCTTGTTTTCCTAGGAATTCTTCCTGATTAATATTAAAAACAAACAAAATTCCCACCCCTAGTCTCTGAAATAAAACTGTGAAGGAGGATAATGTTTGTCTGTGACGTTAATGGGGCAAATCCTTATAAGTACTAATTTTAAAGCTTTAGTTTTTTGTCATATAATATGCAGTCAGAAACGTAGAACCTTGGGAAGAGCTGGAAAAAAGATTTACTTTGTCTAAAAAGTTGGGATGTTGGCTTTTGCAATGTATAGGGAAATCAGAACAGAGGAGACAGCCAAGTCAGGAGTCTGGATCCCTATGCAGGCAGGAAAGGTGGGAAAACCTTAAGAACACAGATACCTGATACTCAATTTTATGTTGCCTGCATAGCTTGGAATTAAACCCCTACTTTCTCCCTAACTTTATTTGAAGTCTGCTAGACATACATGATTTGGGGATCCCGCCCCAGCCCTGCACACCACGAAAGGAGAACAAGATCTAAATGGTTGACCCGGGGGAGAAAAGGACAGCAGGGGAGAGAGTGAGACAATCCTCAAACTAATACAGTTCACAGGAGCTGAAGTCATAGGGGATTACAAGAACCAATATTTCCCAATTATTTTCAGAAAATTGTGAGGAGGACATTGACCTTTATGTAGCCCATGGAATGAGAGTGACAGGGGTTGAGACAATTTCATGTATATCTTAAAGGACAGAGTAACTCCAGCTGACATCTAGACACAGATATTTCTGTGTCCTTGATATGTTTCAAGGGTTAAAAGTCTGTCATATCCAGTATAACAAGCAAGTTTTTTTGGGGGAAGCAGTGCATAAGTTTATCCAAAGTAAAAAATATGTCCATCCCTAAGTAAGGCTAGCTGAGAAGCACTGCTGCTCAGATGTCAGGATGCTAATTATATACTCAGCAGACATGGAAGGTACAAAGATGAAATGCACCCACGAGAAAGTAAAAGGGGAAAGGCAAGGGATCAAGTTTTCCAGCTATATAAATCTACCTTTAATTGCTAGAAATGGCTCAGGCAGCCTCAGGTAGAGAACTACACAGTGTTTAGTTCAGTCACCAAATGAAACCAAGGTTATCTGGGTTGTTTTCTACATTGTTGTGGCTTCCAGACATAATAGGCTTGTCTGACTATATTTCCTTGAGGCATCCTGGGCTGGAAGTGACCTCGTAGAAGTACCCATGTCTGGGTCAGCAACCCAAATGCTGATCCCAACTGGCTTACAAAGGGCCCTATCATGGATTACATTTTCACACATCTAGAAGATAATAGGACACAATCCTCCCCAGCATGCCTATGCTGAGAGGCAGTATATCCTAGTATAGTGGTCTTCAGTCTAGGTAATAATACTCCTGGAGATAGGCCAAGACTTTTCTATGGATACGCAGGCATATTATCATATGAAATGTTTCCTAAAGTTGATCTTCCTGAGAACTATTGCAATCAAAGTGTCTTGCTGTACTACTGTGCACTGTTCCAGAATGAAAAGCCTCTGGGATACCAGTGAAAGGGATAATTGAAATATGGTATTGAGGTTGAAAAAAATGAATCATTAACATCTTCTTTTATAAGTTAGGTAGTTTCCAACTTGTTGTTTTGAACAATATTGAAGGAGGATCTAATCTCTCCAATGATAGATTTGTTTAAACAGCTTTATGGGGATGTAATTCACATGCCATAAAATTTGGTAGTTTTTCATATATTCAGACTTGTGCAACCATCACCATTATCAATTGTAGAACATTTCAGTATCCCTAAAATAAACCCCATACTCATTAGCACTCACTCCCACTCCTCTCTGTCCGCTAAACCTACCATCCCTTGGCAACCCCTCATCTGCGGTCTCTATAGATTTGCCTGTTTTGGACATTTCAGTTAAGTGGAATCATACAATATGTGGTCCTTTGTGACTAGCTTCTTCTAGCATAATGTTTTCAAGATGTATCCATATTGTATCAGTCCTTTATTACTTTTCATGACCAATTAATTTTCCATTCTGTGGACATACCATATTTTATTTATCCATTCATCAGTTGATCCAATAATACATTATGAAAAATACTGTCTACAAAATACCTATATCAGGGATGAAAAATGAGATATTGCTACAGATCTTATGTTTGTAAAATATTGCTACAGATCTAACATTAGCAGGATAAAAAAGAATACTATAACTTTAAAGTTACTGAAACAACTTCCTTAAAAAAACATAATTTGTCAGAACTGATACAAGAAAGTAAATAGACTATCTAGATTTTCTATTTATTAAAGAAATTGAATTTTTAATAAAAAAAAGAAACCTTACAAAAATAAAAAATCTCGAGGCCCAGATTAGTGAATTATTTTAAACAATTAAGGAAAAAATACACCTTTCTTCTCCAAACACTTCTGGAAAGTAGAAAAAGGGAAAACTTTCTAACTCATTTTATGAGTTCAGCATAACCTTGATGCCAAAATGTAAGGACATTAAAAGAAAGGAAAATTACATACTAGTCTATATCATAAAAACCCTGAAGAAAATAATTAGCTAATTGAATCCAGTGAAATATAAAAAGAATAAGACCTCTTTATAACAGAAGTTTATTCCAGGAATGCAAGATTCGTTTAACATTTGAAAATCAGTATTTTTCATTTAATAAAATAAATGAAGAAAAACTGCTAAGACAATCTTTATAGGTATAAAACATTTTTTGATAAAATTTAATAGTCATTTGTGATAAGAACTCTTAGCTTATTAAGAATAAGAGCTACCATCCTGGCCAATATGGTGAAACCCTGTCTCTACTAAAATAAAAAAAAATTAGCCAGGCATGGTTGTGCACGCCTGTAGTCCCAGCTACGTGGGAGGCTGAGGCAGGGGAATTGCTTGAACCTGAGAGACCGAGATTGCAGTGAGCTGAGATCATACCACTGCACTCCAGCCTGGGCGATAGAGCAAGACGCCAGGAAAAAAAAAATAATAATAATAAGAGATAAAACATCAACTCAAAGTACTGTTTAAAAAAAAAAAAAGATAGGAGAGGAGAGAATGCCCTTAATGTGCATCACCACGCCCAGCTAATTTTTAAAATTTTTTGTAGAGATGGGAACTCTCTATGTTTCCCAGGCTGGTCTTGCACCTTAGCCTTCCAAAGTGCTGGGATTACACACATGAGCCACCTTGCCTAGCCATGTACTATATTGCTTTGAAGATGTTAGCCAGAGCAATAAAATAAATAGATGATAGATAGATAGATTAGATTAGATAGACAGACAGACAAACAGATAGATAGATAGATAGACAGATAGATAGATAGATATATGATAGAATGAGGATTAGAATGAAAAAAATAAAATTTTCATTATTAGCAGGCTATATGATTATGTACATAGAAAATTTTGAAGAATAAGCAAATAACCTGTTAGGATAAATAGGTGAATTTAACCAGATTGCTGAATACTCAGTCATTATAAAGAAAATCAACTTTATGCCTATATTCCAACAACAAACAAATAGAAAAATTTTTAATGATATTATTTACAGAAGGATCAAAACTATCAAAAATCTAGGAATAAATCTAATGAAAGATATGCAAAACCTCTCCACTTAAAACAACAAAATATTATTCAGATGAAGAAAAGTCAAATAAATGGAAAGGTATATCACATTAATAAACTAAGAATATTCAGTATTGGAAAGATGTCATTTATCCCTAAATTCATCTGTAGTTTCAATGCAATCCAATCAAAGTATCTGCAGGTTTTTATGTGGATACGTGCATGAAGAAATTGAGAAGGTGTTTCTAAAGCTTATATAGGCATGCAAAGGACCAAGAATAGCCAGGACAATCTTAAATGAAGAACAAAATTAAAAGATTTACATTATTAGATATCAAGACATATCATAAAACTGCAGTCACTTAGAATGATACTGTTGCAAGGAGGACAAATAGACCAATGGAATAGAAAGAGTTTGGGGAAAAAAAGCCACACATATCTATTCCCTTTATGACAAATATGAAATTTCTATGCAGTGAAGAGAGGGTTGCCTTTGTTATAAATGGAGGGTCAATCAGATTTCAATAATAAAAAAATTGATTACCTTGATTTTTACCTTAATACACAAAAATCAATTCCAAATGGATTTTATATATAAATGTGAATACAGAAGAGCTCCTTTATTTGGAGTAGGTGAAGATTACTAAAACAAAATACAAGCATTAAGAATAATAATGAAGGCCGGCGGGCGTGGTGGCTCATGCCTGTAATCCAAGCACTTTGGAGGCCAAGGCAGGTGGATCACCTGAGGTCGGGAGTTGAAGACCAGCCTGATCAACATGGTGAAACCCTGTCTTAAAAAAAAAAAAAAGAAAAGAAAAGAAAAAAGAATAATAAAGAAAAAGGTGGTTAAATTGAATTTTAAAATCAGGGACTTCTATTCATAAAAGACACTATCAAGGGAGTGAAAAAAGCCACAGAGTGGCAAAGCATATTTACAATACCTATAGTTGATAAAGGATTTAAATCTAGAATTCAATAGTAGTTAGCTGTTGCTACATAATAAATTACCCCCAAAACAATGATCTCATAGTCTTGGTGGGTCAGGAATCTGGGAACAATTTAGCTGGTTGCTTCTGGCACAAGATCTCTCATGAAGTTGTAGTTAAGCTGCCAGCTAGCGCAGTGGGTTCATCTGAAGACCCAAGCAAGGGATCCACTTTCAAGCTTCCTCATGTAGTTGTAGGCAGACCTTGGTCCCTTGTCACATGGGTCTCTTCACAGGGCTGCCTCGTGACATGGCAGCTGATTTCTTTCAGGTCAAGCAACCAGAGAGAGAATGAGCACCCATGACAGAAACCCAGTCTTTTTATTATTTAAAGTTGAAAGTGACATCTTATTATTTCTGCCATATTCTATTCGTTAGAAGTGAATCAATAAATCCAGTGCACACTCAAGGGAAAAGGATAGCAGATAGCATAAATACCAGGAAGCTGGGTAATTGGTGGACCATTGGAGGCAGCCTACCAAAGAATTTATTAAGAACTTTTAAAAGTCTTGATCTAGGTAGGAGTTAATATGGGTGTGTTTACTATGTGAAAATTAATCTATTCTGATGTGATTTGGGTGCTTTTCTGAACATAGGTTATACATCTGTGGAAAGTTGACTTAAGAACATTTTTGACAAAAAACTCTAGGCAGAATTCTAAAGATTATTATCTCCTGGTTATTAAGTCAAGCTCTAATCTAGGCATTGCTGTGAGTGGATTTTGCAGATATAATTAAAGTCCCAGTTGACTGTAAAACTATCCAGGTGAGCATAACTCAATCAGGGGAGCCCTTTAAAAGCAGATGATTTTTCACCTATAATTTCAGTGCTTTGGGAGGCCAAGGCAGGAGGATTGCTTGAGGCCAGAAGTTTGAGACCAGCCTGGGCAAAATAGTGAGATTCTGTCTCTATTAAAAAGGAAAGAAAAGATTAAATGATTTAACTATGTAAAGCACTTAGAACAGAAAGTGCTATATACAGATTAGATATTATCATTATTAAACTTCAAATTGGAGCCTAGGATGTTCCCTCATCATTCAGAGGAGGTTTGACTCCTTTGGGGTTTTGGAAACTGCCCTCAGAGTGTTCCACCAGCCCATAGGCTGGGATAAGGAGTGCCTCCAACCCTCTAGATTGGGGGCCAGGGAACATTGCTTTTGACTTGTGTTAAAGCCACTAGCCCCATGTTGCTATTGGACACTTGAAATGTGACTAGTCCAAACTAAGATGTGCTGTAAGTGGAAAAAAGTCGCTGGATTTTAAAGACAGTATGAAAAAAAGAATGTATAATAATAGTTCATTCATTTTTTTACATTGATTATATGTTGAAATAATACTTTGGACATATCAGGTTAAATAAAATACATTACTAAAATTAATTTCACCTGTCTCTTTTTGTGGTTTTTAATGTGGGTACTAGAAAATTTTAAATTACATATATGGCTCACACTGTATTTCAACTGGACAGTGATGGTTTAGACAGTCTAATTCAATGCCAGCAGTCAGAGTGGTCCTTTAAAGATATAATTCAGATCATGTTACTACTCTGCTCAAAACCCTCCAGTTATATCAGATCTCATTCAAGAGTAAGTCAAAATCCCTATCAAAGTCTACCAGTTCCTGTGTGATCAGCCTCCACCCCACCCCTGATCTCTCAGGTTCAGTGTAAATCAAGTTCCAGATTTTGCTTAACCTGAAGTTTACATCTTGGAAGAAAGGAAGGGGAGATTAATGTAGGTTCTTGCTAGGAAAAATAGTACAAATTATGAATTTATTTATTCATTTTGAGACAGTCTTGCTCTGTCCCCCAGGCTGGAGTGCAGTGGCGCAATCTTGGCTCACTGCAGCCTCCGCCTCCCAGGTTCAAGTGATTCTCCTGCCTCAGCCTCCAGAGTTTTGGGATTACAGGCCAGGTAATTTTTGGATTTTTAGTGGAGACGGGGTTTCACCATGTTGGCCAGGCTGGTCTCTAACTCCTGACCTCAGGTGATGGCTGGCGTCAACCTCTCAAGGTGCTGGGATTACAGGCATGAGTCACTGAACCCAGCCAAATGATGAGTTTAGAATTAGGTACTCTGATGGTTAGTACTAGGTGTCCACTTGACTGGATTGAGGGATGCCTGGTTGGCTGGGGAAGCATTGTTCCTGGGTGTGTCTGTGAGGGTGTTGGCAGAGGAGACTGATATTTGAGTTCTTAGACTGGGAGAGGAAGACCCACCCTCAGTGTGGGTGGGCACCATCCAATCGGCTGCCAGCATAGCTGGAACAAAGGCAGAAAAGGGGAAGAAACAGCTTCCTGAGTCCTCTCTCGCACTATCTCTTCCTGTACTGGATGCTTGCTTCCTCTCCTCCTGCCCTTGGACATCGGACTCCAGGTTCTTCAGCCTTTGGACTCTGGGACCTGCACCAGCAGCCTCCTGGGGACTCTTGGCCATCGGCCTCAGCCTGAGGGCTGCACTGTCAGCTTTCCTGGTTTTGAGGCTTTCAATCTTGGACTGAGCCACGCTTCCAGCTTCTCTCTTTCTCCAACTTGCAGTCA
The DNA here is from genome assembly GCF_001604975.1 of Cebus imitator. Classification (NCBI taxonomy): domain Eukaryota; kingdom Metazoa; phylum Chordata; class Mammalia; order Primates; family Cebidae; genus Cebus; species Cebus imitator. The sequence continues at coordinate 728,301 of NW_016107375.1, read as the reverse complement.
GCCAGTCATGGGACTTTGCTTGGTAACCCTGTGAGCCAATTCTCCTCGATAAACTCCTTTATATACATATACACATATATCCTATTGGTTCTGTCCCTCTGGAGAACCCTAATACAGGTTTTGGTACCAGGAGTGGTCCTAGAGGAACATAATTTTAAGCATAAATTTCCTTTGTCAGTTTTGGAGTTTCTGGAGTTGGATATCTAATCTGATTAGACCCAAATGCTTCAGACTTTATTTCTAATAGTATGGATGGCACTGACAGTCCTTGGCTTGAACTGTTTAGAGAGTTATGCAAAATAAATGCATTTGATATTCCTGATTCCCTGTCCTTAAGAGGCAAGGAGTTCAGTGACTCTATACATGATACCTTTGCACATTTGCAGAGAACCAAGGGATATAATGAAGTTGGTTGGTTCCTCCTAAGTTTCCTTGGCAAAGTGATGAAGGAAAAGGATGAGCTCAGGGATTCTATGTCCTGGTTCTAGAAACACATACATAGCCTAAAATTTTCTCAGGGAGCCCTGGGTGAGAGTCTTCTCTTCTGTGGACAAAGAGCTAAAATTGGTGAAAATCAGATACAAGCTCTTATGCAAGTGGCTGACCTGCAATGGAAGGTTCATGCTCAGCCTCACTAAGTGTCTACTGTCAAAGGGAGGGCTTTGATAGGGAAAGAGGGGACCCTATAAATTGGGATGGGAACATGGGGGACTGATGAAGCTGGGGACACCTGAGCTCTTAAACTCTGATGAGCCTTTTTTGCTAGAGGAAATGGCATCCCCACCCCCAGTAGTGGCAACATCACTGCAGTGGTACTCACCCACTGCAGTACCAGCCTTTCCTTGACATTAAACCTGTGTTGTCTGGGGAACAGCGATGTCCTCCCCTGAGGCAGCTGCCGGGAAAGACAATCTGGTTCTCCTCAGGGCCCACCTCTGCCACTCATCTTTGCCTCTGGACTCTAACTGGACTCTAGTTCCTACAGGCCCCTAGAGGTGAGGTTCAGGGTGTGATTCATGAGAAGGCATGCTATGCTCCAACTACTAATCAAACTTTTTAGGGGCTACTAGATACTGGCTCCAACTACTTGAGTTTTCTAATTTACATGAGCAGAAATCCAGGAAATAGGTATGGGAATGGATATTAAAAGTGTGGGATAATGGAGGAAGGAGCATAAAGTTGGATCAGGCTGAACTTATGCTGTGGGTCCACTAAACAGAGATTCTTATTTAATGTTGCAGTTCAGGGAGTTAAAAGGGTTCTTATAATTTACTTGCTTAGTTAGCTGAAACATGGATCCAAAGACGGCCCATTGTGAGTGAAGTGGAAATGCCTGATCTCTCTTGGTTTAATGTAGAGGAAGAATCCAAAGGCTTCGGGATATTGGAATGTTATAGTGCCTTTGTCACTGAGGACCCACTCATTCCAATGGGGAGGGTCCAGAAGACATACCTTTTACCAATACCTTGTGAGAGAGATTTGTAAAAGGAACACCAGCATCCTTGAAGAACTCTGTGATTGCTCTTTTCTGAATGCCAGATCATATAGTGGGAATCGCTCTAACTGGAAAACTTAAATGCAATGAATAATTGGATCCCGAGGTGGCAGAGGCCAAGTAGCAGCACTCAACTATTAAAGGCAAGGTGGGCATAGTTAGTAATGGACAGAGACAAAGCAGCAATCAAAATAGTCTGACACCTGGAGAGCTCTAGCACTGGCTAATTAATCATGGTGTTCCCAGAAGTGAAATCAACAGGAAGCCTACTATATTCTTACTTGATCTGTATAAGCAGAAAACTTCCAGGTCAAGTGAACAAAACTCCAATTTGAATTATAAAAACAGAGAATCATAGTCCTTCAATCAATTTCCAGACTTGAGCCAATTTACAGACCCAGAACCCCTTGAATCAAAGGGATGCCAGGTCCATTTGAGGAAGGACCCCACTATACTACTGAAAATGTATACCGTTAATCCTTCTCCTATCCTTCCTCAAGGAGATCTCTGGGCTTTTAGCAGGGTAACTGTGCTCTGAAGAAAGAGAAATAATCGGACTTTTGGGGACTACTGGATGCTGGCTCTGAACTATCACGGATTCCAAAGGAGCCAAAACATCACTGTGGGGCCGGGCGTGGTGGCTCACACTTGTAATTTCAGCACTTTGGGAGGCTAAGGTGGGCGGATCACTTGAGTTCAGGAGATCAAGACCGGCCTGACCAAAATGGTGAAACCCCATTTCTACTAAAAACACAAAAAAATTAGCTGGGTCTGGTGGCATGCACCTGTAGTCCCAGCTACTTGGGAGGCTGAGGCAGGAGAATCGCTTGAACCTGGGAGATGGAGATTGCAGTGAGCTGAGATCATACCACTGCTCTCCAGCCTGGGCAACAGAATGAGACTCCATCTCAAAAAAAAAAAAAAAAAACAACCAAAGAAAAAGTCACTGTGGCCCTCCAATTAAAGTAGAGGCTTATAGATGTCAGGTAATTATTGGAGTTTTATATCAGGTCTGACTTATAGTGAGTCCAGTGAGTCCCTGGATCCATTCTGTGGTCATTTCTCCAATGCTAGAATGTATAATTGGAATAGATATTCTTAGTAGCTGGCAGAATCCCCACACTGCTTTCCTGGCCTGTGGGGTGAGGGCTATTATGGTGGGAAAGGCCAAATAGAAGTCATTAAGAATGCCTCTACCTAGGAAAATAGTAAATTAAGGACTTGAAACACACAGGGTGGTGATTCTCACCACATCCCCATTCAGCTCTCCTATTTGGCCCATGCAGAAGATGTAGATCTTGGAGAATGATGGTGGATTATCATTAGCTTAACCAAGTGGTGACTCCAATTGCAGCTGTTATAGTAAATGTGGTTTCACTGCCTGAGCAAATTAACAAATCCTCTGGTGCCTGATATGCAATTATTGATCTGACAAATGCCTTTTTCTCCATTCCTGTCCATAAGGCCCACCAGAAGCAATTTGCCTTCAATAGGCAAGGCCAACAATATACCTTCACTGTCCTACGTCAGGGGGTATCAACCCTCTACCTCTATGTCATAATCTTGTTCACAGAGAACTTGATTGCTTTCCCCTTCCACAAGATATCACACCAGTCCATTACATTGATGACATTATGCTGATTGGACCTAGTGAGAAGTAGCAAGCACTCTGGTCTTACTTGGTAAGACATTTGCATATCGGGGGTGGGAAATAAATCTGATTGAAATTTAGGGACCTTCTGCTTCAGTGAAATTTCTAGGGGCCCAGTGGTGTGGGGCCTGTCAAGATATTATTTCTAAGGTGAAGGATAAATTGTTGCATCTGGCCTCTCCTATAACTATGAAAGAGGCGCAACACCTAGTGAGCTTATTTGGATTTTCGAGGCAACACATTCCTCATTTGGGTGTGTTACTCTGGCCCATTTATCAAGTGACATGAAAAGCTGCTAGTTTCAAGTGGGACCCAGGACAGGATAAAACCCTGCAACAGGTCCAGGCTGCTGTGCAAGCTGCTCTGCCACCTGGGCCATGTGATCCAGCTGACCCAATGGTGCTTGAGGTGTCAGTGGCAGATAGAGATGCTGTCTGGAGCCTTTGGCCAGCCCCCATAGGCGAATCACAGCGGTGGCCTCTAGGATTTCAAAGCACAGCCTTACCTTCCTTCTTCTACAGGTAACTACTCTGCTTTTGGGAGACAGCTCTGCTACTGGGCCTTGGTAGAAATGGAATGTTTGACTACAGGTCACCAAGTTACCATGCAACCTGAACTGCCTGTCATGACCTGGGTGCTTTCTAACCCATCTAACCATAAAGTTGGGCATGCACAGCAGCATTGCATCATCAAATGAAAGTGGTATATCATAATTGGGCTTGAGCATGTCCTAAAGGCTCAAGTAAGTTACATGAGGAAGTGGCCCAAATACCCATGGTTCCTACTCTTGTGACCCAGCCTTCTCTCTCCCAAGCTGCACCTATGGCTTCATGAGGAGTTCCCTATGATCAGTTCACATAGGAAGAGAATATTTGCTTTATAGATGGTTCTGCACCATATACTGACACCACCTGAAAGTGGATAGCTATAGCACTACAGTCCCCCTCTGGGATATCCCTGAAGGACCGTGGTAAAGGGAAATCTTCTCTGACAGTGCACCTACTTGCACACTTTGCATGGAAGAAAGAAATCACCAGATGTGTGACTATATACTGATTCATGTGCTGTAGCCAGTGGTTTGGCTGGTCAGGGATTTGGAAGGATCATGACTGAAAAATTGGCGACAGATTTTGGGAAGAGGTATGTAGATGAACTTCTCTGAGTGGTCAAAAACTGAGATATTTGTGTCCCATGCGAATGCTTACCAAAGGGTGCCTTCAGCAGAGGAGGATTTTAATAGCCAAGTGGACAGGATGACCCATTCTGTGGACACTACTCAGCCTCTTTCCCCACACCTCTGTAATTGCCCAATGGGCTTGTGAGCAAAGTGGCCATGGTGGCAAGGATGGAGGTACACATGGGCTCAGCAACATGGATTTCCACCCCACAAGACTGACCTGGCTACGGCCACTGCTGAGTGCCCAACTTGCCAGCAGTGGAGACCAACACCAAGCCTTTGATATGGCACCATTCCTTGGAGTGATTAGCCACCTACCTAATGGTAGGCTGATTACACTGAACTACTTCCATCATGGAAGGGGTAGCAGTTTATCCTTGTTGGGATAGACAGTTACTTCTGATATGGATTAGCCTTTCCTGCATGCAGTTCTTCTGCCAAGATGACCATCTGTGGGCTCATAGAATGCCTTATCCAGTGCCATGGTTTTCCACACAGCATTGCTTCTAACGAAGGAACTCACTTCCCAGCCAAAGTGGTGCAGCAGTGGGCTCATGCTTATGGAATTCACTGGTCTTACCATATTCTCCATCATTCTGAAGCAGCTTGCTTGATAGAATGGTGGAATGGCCTTTTGAAGTTGCAATTACAACGCCAACTATGTGACAACGCTTTACAGGACTGAAGCCTTCTCCAGAAGGCTGTATATGCCCTGAATCAGTGTCTAGTATATGGTACTTTTTCTCCCATAGCCAGGATTCACAGGTCCAGGAACCAAGGAGTGGAAGTGGAAGTGACACCACTCACCATTACCCCTAGTGACCCACTGGCAAAATTTTTGCTACTTGTTCCCATGACATTCTGTTCTGCTGCCTCGAGGTCTTAGTTCCAGAAGGAGAAATGCTGCCACCAGGAGACATAATACAATTGTGTTGAACTGGAATTTAAGACTGTCCCTGACTACTTTAGGCTCCTCATGCTTCTGGGTCAACAGGTTAAGAAGAGAGTCTCGTGTTGCCTGGGGCGATTGACCCAGACTGTCACGATGAAATCAGACTACTACTCCACAATGGAGAAAAGGAAGAACATCTGGAATTTAGGAAATCCTTTAGGGTGTCTCTTAGTATCACCCTGCCCTGTAATTAAGGTCAATGAGAAAGTACAGCAACCCAATCCAGGCAGGACTACATACAAATGACCCAGACCCTTCAGAAATGAAGGCTTGGGTTACTCTGCCAGGTAAAAAACCACAACCAGCTGAGGTGCTTGATGAAAGCAAAGGGAATACAGAATGAGTAGTAGAAGAAGGTAGTTCTCAATACCAGCTACCACTACATGACCAATTTCAGAAACGAGAACTGTAATTGTCATGAGTATTCTCTCCTTATTTTGTTAATGATACGTTTATGTTTGTGCACATATTGTATTAAGCAGATATCTTTGTTTTATGTCTTTTCTTGTTCCTTTATGATGTAACAGAAGATTTAGTGAGTTTACATCAGCATATAAGTGTTGTTAATTTTATGTAACAGTATTTAAGTTAAGGATTAGTGCTTTTCAGTTGTACAAAGGATAGTTGCATTATGTTGGGTAGAATTATGACCTTGTTATTGTCTTTATTTGGAGATAAGTAGGATTTAATGTGTGTGTGAGTGCCAAGTTGACAAGAGGTGGACTTGTGATGGTTAATACAGATGTCAACTTGATTGGATTGAGGAATGCTGAGATGGCTGGGGAAGCATTGTTACTGGGTGTGTCTGTGAGGCTGTTGCCAGATGAGATTGACATTTCAGTTGTTGGACTGGGACTCAGTGTGGGTGGGCACCATCCAATCAGCTGCCAACAGAGGCTGGAACAATGCAGGCAGAAGAAGGGGGACAAAGCAGCTTGCTGAGTCTTCTTGTGCTCTCTCTTCGCATGCTGGATGCTTGCTTACTCTCCTCCTGTCCTTGGGCATCAGACTCCAGGTTCTTTAGCCTTTGAACTCTGGGACACCAAGCAGTGGGCTCCTGGGGGCTCTTGGGCCTTCAGCCTCAGACTAAGGGCTGCATTATCGGCTTCCTTGCTTTTGAGGCTTTTAGACTTGGACTGAGTCACACTCCCAGCGTCTCTCTTTTTCCAGCTTGCAGATTGCTTATTCTGGGACCTCACCTTGCTATCATGTAAGCCAATTCTCCCTGATAAACTCCCTTTTATATATACATATATTCTATTGGCTATACCCTCTGGAGAACCCTAATACAGGTTCAGAACTGAATGTGAGTTTAGAATGAGAAAATAAATCAAAACAATTTATTGCACTCTTGGAAATTCTGGTCCCTTTCTTCTGATCTCTCTTTAGGCATATTATCAGACATGCTTATGCAGAATACTTCCAGACTGCAGCCTGGTTCCCCTTACCCCATCTAGAATTCTCCACAACCCCAACAACAGCTGCCCAGGCTGAGGGGAGCCTTGAAGCTCTGACGTCACTGTCTTTGACCTCTCCTCTCTTTCTGCCTCCTTGCTCTTGTTTGTACCATGACATGCCTACTGTATGGCTTTTCCATTTGCTCTTTCCTGTGCTTGAAATGTTCCATCCCCAGCTGTCCACAGAGCTCACCCTCTCATCCTCAGGTGTCTGCTCAAATGTCACCTCATCAAAGCAACCTACCCTGTTCTCCCTACGAAAAGCATCACCCCAATTCTGCACTTTCTTTTCTCTCTACCATGCTTTCATTACTCTCCTAACACTACCAGCTGACATATTATGTGTTGACACATTTGTTTGTTCATTGTCCGTCTCCCCCCTTTAGAATGGAAATTCAGGAGGACAGGGAATGTTTTGCCTCCTATAAGTACACCTGGCACCTAAAAGTAGGCCTGGCCCTTGGTAAGACACGTAAAAACTATTGGTTGAATGAATGAATATAAGTTGAATAACAGGGAAGCCTTATTATTTTTCAGTATGGAGTCAACTGTTTACGGAAATAACTAACTCCACACTCCCAGCCCATATTCTCAATTATCAATTACTTCAATTACCTACTGGTGTGTGATAGCTATTTTTGGCTACCTGACATGCTTCCACATCATTCTTACCCTAAGCCCGCACTCCACTGATCCCCAGGGATAAGCACACACTCTAGGCATGGCCAAGCGGTGTGCTCCAGATGATTGGTCAGAAATGAGCTCACCACCTAAGCTTGACCAATCCATGACTTCTTCAAGATCATTTTCACTGGAGTTAGAGAAGAGGAAGTAGCCCCTTGACATGTGTCACATTATTGAGCTAGAAGGCTGTGAATTAAGGGCTTTGAGGGATGTATTTTTCCCTGGCAGAGAAAGAGATGGATTGAAAGAAAGGAGTCCCAGCAGCATGGAGCCGTGGGACCAATTTCTGGAGCTCCTCTGCTTCCTGCAGTTCTTCCTGCAGTTCCAGGTTGCTGGAACCTAAGTTTCCCAGCATCCCTCCAACTTCCTTTTCTGCTTTCACAAATACCAATTGAGCTTCTGTTACTCACGATTAAAACTCCTCACTAATATGCACCAGGCTGTTCACTAAGGATGTAGTCATGACCTGGACACTATCCTTGCCCTCAAGGAACTTACAGCCTTCAGGGAGAAAGCAGAAGGGAAGATGGCAATGGCAATGCAGTCTGAACACATCTACTGGATACGGAACTTGCCAGAATTCAGAGGTCTGGCATGTGTCATGACATTGATCAGCTACTTTAAGTTCTTGTGATAATTCTATGTTCAAAGCAACCTAAGGATCTAAAATAATATTGTTGGTCATGAAATTAATATATATACTAACTGAGCACCTACTGTATGCAAGGGTTACCATAAGTGCTATGATACAGACCTGTAGAGAATTCTAACTGGGGTAGGTTGGTCTTTAAAAAATATTCAATACATGGCAAATATGAAATGAAGTCAATGCACATTCTATTTCTTCCTATCTGTGTCTTTCTTTTTTTATTTTATTTTATTTTTGAGATGGGGTCTTGCTCTATCACCCCAGCTGGTGTGCAGAGGTGCAGTCATAGCACATTGCAGCCTCCAACTCCTGGGCTCAAGAAGTCCTTCTGCCTCAGCTTCTCAAGTAGCTGGGACCAAAGGTGTGCACCACCATGCCTGGCTAACTTTTTAAAGTAGTGATGAGGTCTTGCTATGTTGCCCAGGGTCGTCTTGAAATTCTGGGCTCAAGCCATCCTCTCACCTCAGCCTTCCCAAATGCTGGGATTACAGACATGAGTGAGTCACTGTGCTTGGCCCTATCTGTGGCTTTCTAAAGGAACAGTTTAGCATGGTGGTTGGGAGTGTGTGCTTTGGAATCCCAATTTTGTTACTAGCCAGGTGATCTTGGGCAAAGTCACTTTATCTCTGTGAGACTCAGTGTCTTCCTATAAACTGGATAATATAACTATTTATTTTACAGGGTTGCTAGGAAGATTAAATGAGTCAATTTGAGTAAAGCAGTTAGAATAGTGCCCGACATATAGTAAATCCTCAATCAATGTTAGCAAACAACACTGTGTCTAAATTACATAAATCATAAATTCCTCAAAAGCAGGAGCCCTTGCGTTATTTGTAGCTCTGCTAACATGTACAGACCACTCAAGATTTTTCTAGTTGCTTGGCTCAGCAGTATTAATCTATTAGCACATGTAGCATTGTCTTGCTTGCTGGTTTCTCCATCTGCTCTAAATTTAGTACTAAATAAAGACAGTTGTGGGGGTGGAGAAGGTTTTAAAGATCTCTGGTCCAAATCCATTAGGTTTTTTGTTTCGTTTGAAATCTGTAATCCAGAGAGAATTTGGAAGCATATGCTAAAGACCATTTTTAGGCATATTTTGCAGACATTTATAGCACCTATTTACATTATTATGTGTTTCTATACTTTGAACTGTCAACCCTTTGCATACAGTAGTATCCTAACTGATATTCCAAATTTGCTACTATGCTATATGTGGGTTTGCATAATTCCTAACTCATAACCTATGGATATTAAATAAATTAGTTTATGAGAAGCAATTCACTTTTTTCCATCTTGGTGAGTACAATAGTTACAATCCAATAAAGACAAATAAAGATGTCTAGGACTAAGGCATCCTAATTATACCTTATAATTGTATAGTGCATAATAATACCTTACATTTGTGTATCTTATTTAATTCTTACAACCACTCAGTGAAGTAAGCAGGCATGGAAGTATCATGAATTCCATTTTACATATGAAGAAATTAGAACCGAGAGGTTTTAACTGACTTAGACCTAAGTTTACTACATGGTAACAAATGGCAGAGCCAAGATCATATTTGGGTTTCTTGACTGCCCTTTTTACTTTACTGGTAGAGGAAAGTGTTAGGAATTTTCATTTTCTTCCACCAATATTTACAGCCTAACTCTATAAAGAACCTTGCCAATGGTGGTCTGTTGTGAGCCTTCAGCAAGGTACAGGTCTTGTATGCCTAATCCCACTTTGTAAATGTTATAGAGCCATCCCCGCTGGCAAGGAGGATTTATATCAAGCAAATGTTGCAGATAACAGTATTTAGCCGGGCGCGGTGGCTCAAGCCTGTAATCCCAGCACTTTGGGAGGCCGAGGCGGGTGGATCACGAGGTCAAGAGATCGAGACCATCCTGGTCAACACGGTGAAACCCCGTCTCT